>NW_006399762.1:771119-774011 GCF_000299155.1 Elephantulus edwardii
TGTGCCTGATCCAGGCCATGCTTTTTGCAATTTCTTACTTTGCATATGAGAGCTGACCAGTGACTAACGATGACAGAAGAATAATTGGTTCCTTAGAGTTGTGGTGCTGGAGAACAGTATTGAACACATATTAGACACCAAGAGAACAAACAAGTCTCTTTTGGAGAGTACAAAAAGAGATTGTTTCTTGGAGATAAGGCTTTTGGACCTCTGTCTCACATACTTTGGGCACATTACTAGGAAGGAGGGACCAGACTTGGGGAGGGGCATCATTCTTAAAAGGGTGGGGAAATAGTGCAAGAAAGGGAGATCCCAGATGAGATGGAATGACCCAGTAACTAGAATAATGGGAAAGTGTGTTAGAGACAGTGAAGTTAACTCAGGATAAGGCAAGATTCAGAGATATCATGTATAGAATCACTATGAGACACAGTCGACTTAACAACACATAAAAAAACCCAACAATATATTTCCAAATGAATATATTTTTAATTTAAATTTTATATTGGTTTGCTCAAAAAGTCTGTATACATTATATTTACTATAATCATTCCCATGTATTATGTTTTACAAAATCAATCACCATTGTACATTGTCCATCATTACACAATCTTTTCAGGTCTCTGGCAGATAATTCCCATTTCCTCCACTCCTCCCTCCACTCACAATACAATACAACCCCGTGGTTTTAGTCCTACCCATCCTCACCCTTCTGCTTCCATCCCTTCTCTTGGGTCCCCACACATGTTTTATTAGTTATCCTTAATGGTCTTATGCAGTATTTGTCCTTATGAGACTGAATTAGTTCACTCAGCATAATGCCTTCTAGTCTCTCCCAAATTATGCAGTATTTTTCAAAATTATTGCTCCTGAGTGGTACATAGTATGCCATGGTGTGAATTTACAATAATTTCTCAATCCATTCAGTTTTAGTTGGATATTTGGGCTATTCCCATGTTGTTGCGATGGTTAATAGTGCTACCATGAATACTGGTGTACAGATCTTCATTTCTCCCTCAGTTTTAATTTCCTTGGGGCATATTACTAGTAGTGGAAAAACTAGGCCATACGGAGTTTCTATGTTCAATTTTTTTTAAAATGTCAAACTGTCTTAGAGAGTGGTTGTGCCATTTTACCATCCCACCAACAATGAATGAGAGTTTCCACCTCTCCACATCCTCTCCAACATTTATAGCTTGCTGCCCTGTTAAAGTTTGCTACAGCCACTATTGTAAGATGGTATCTCATTGTGATTTTGGTTTGCATCTTTCTTATTGCCAGTGATTTTGAGCATTTCTTCATGTGTCTGTTGGTCATTCAAATGTCTTCCTCTGTCAAAAGTCTTTCCACATCTTTTGCCCATTTCTGAATTCATTTATCAGTCTTTTGGTTCTGGAGGTCCAGGTGTATTCTGTAAACTTCCATTATGAGACTCTTGTCTGAGATGGTATTGTCAAAAGTTTATTCCCAATCAGTAGGTTTTCTTCTCACCCTGTTGAAAGAGTTTTTGATGAGCATAGAGATTTAATCTTTAGAAAGTCCATTCGTCAATTTTATTCTGTTCAGATTGTACATTTCTGGATATATTTGGCAGTCTCTTTATAACATATGCTAGGCCTTCTCTACTTGACCCCAATTTGTCTTTTATGAACTTTATGGTTTAGGGCTTTATTACTTTATAGTAATTACTTTATAGGCTTTATTATTTATAGGTCTCAGATCCATCTTGAATTGATTTTTGTGAATAGTGTGAGATGTGGAAACTGTTTCAACTATCTGCTGGTAGCAATCCAGTTTTGCCAGCACCATTTGTTGAAAAGATTGTCATTTTCTTTTCTGTATATCAGTTGACCATAGATAGATTTCTCCAATTGTGTGTTCTTGATTCTGTTCCACTTGTCTATGTGCCTGTCATTGTACCAGTATCCTGCTGTTTGGTTACTACTGCTGTGTAGTAGATTTTGAGGTCAGGGAGTGTTATTCCTCCCCGTTTTATTTTTGTTTTTCAGAAGTGCTTTGTCATTTGGGGTCTCTTTTCTATCTGCAAATAAATGCAAATAAACTTGACAATTTCCCATTCAATCTACTTGAAAAATAAATTTGTTTTCTTTATTGGGATTGTTTTGAACATTTAGATTGCTTTTGGTAGGATTGCCATTTTCATAATATAGGGTTTTCCTATCCATGAAGAGGGAACATTTTTTCATGTATTTAGGTCTATCATTGTGTCTCACAGAAATGTTCTGTAGTTTTCTTTATAAAGTCTTCTTTGTCTCTACTTAGGTTCACTTCAGAGTATATCAATTTGTGGTTGGCTATTATAAATAGTATTACTTTCTTGGGTTCCTTTTGTAAGTTCTCTTTGTTATTATAGAAGGATCCCACTGATTTTTGGATTTTGACCTTGTATCCTACTACTCTACTAAATTGGTCTATAAGATCTAACAGGTATTTTGCTGAGTCCTTGGAGTTTTCTGTGTACACTATCATATCATCTGCATATAGGGACAGTTTAACCATTTCTTTGCCAATCTGGATGCCTTTTATTTCTTTCTCTTGTCATTTTGCCCTAGCAAGTACATCCAATATTATACTGAATAGAAGTGGTGACAGTGGGCATTCTTGTGGAGTCCCTGTTCACAAGGAAAATGCTTTTTTCTTTCTCCATTGAGAATGATATTGGCTCTAGGTTTTGAATATACACTTTTCACTATGTTGAGGAACTTCCATTCTATTCCAATTTTGCTGAGTGTCTTAATAATGAAAGGATGTTGCATTTTGTCAAATGACTTTTCTGCATCAATTGTTAGGATCATATGGTTCTTGTTATTTGCTTTGTCAGTGTGATGAATGCGATTGATTACTTGGGTTTTATTTACGGTGAACCATCTT
>NW_006399762.1:778880-807293 GCF_000299155.1 Elephantulus edwardii
TTATAAGAAACATAAACTCAGGTACACATGGATTTCACCTAATAGTATGCATAGGAATCAGATTGATTACATCCGTGGAAAGAATCACTGGAGAAATTCAATATCAGCTGTGAAAACAAGGCCAGGTGCTAATTGTGGAACTACTCATATGCAAGTTCAAGCTTAAGTTAAAGACACTTAAATCCACAGGAACCAAAATTTGACCTTAAGTCTATCCTCTTTGGATCTCAAAACCATCTCAAGAACAGGTCTGAGACCTTGAACACTAATGAGTGAGGACCAGATGAAATTTGGGAGGATATCAAGATCACCAACTATGAAGAATGCAAGGAGTCATTCATTACAAAGGCAGTGGAGGAAGTAAAGATCAAGGTGGATGGCAGATGAGACTCTCAATATTGTACTAGAATACCAAAAAGCCGAAACAAAGGGAAGAAATCAAGAAGTTAAGGAGCTGAACCAAAGATTTCAAAGGGCAGCGCTGGAAGACAAAGTAAAGTTTTGTAATGAAATGTGCAAAGAGCTGGAGTCAGAAAATCAAAAGGGCCAAACTTATTTGCCATTTCTTAAGCTGAAGTAACCGAAAAGCAAATTGAAGCCATAAGTTTCAATACTTAAAGATTCTTTGGGAAGAATATCAGTGATCCAGAAAGCCTTAAAAGAAGAGGGAAAAAGTATACAGAGTCACTGTATCAAAAGGAATTGGCTGACACAGGAGAATTTAATGAAACAATATATGATCAAGAACCTGTGGTGATGAAGTTATAAGTTTAAGCTGCTCTGAAAGAATTGGGAAAAAAAAACAAGGCCTCAGGAATTGATGGCATAAAAATTGACATATTTTACCAAACAGACTCTGCCCTGGCTGTGGTCAACAAATTGTACCAAGAAATTTGGGGAAAAACTAGCTGGCCAACTGACTGGAAGAGATCTAGATTTGTTCCCATTCCAAAGAAAAGTAACCTGACAGAGGGTGGAAATTATCAAATAATATTAATAATATTACATGAAAGCAAGAGTCTGCTGAAAATTACCCCAAAATGATTGGAACAGCACATCAACAGAGAACTGCCAGAAGTGTAGAAGAGGCCATGGCACTAGGAACATTATACTCAATATTAGATGGATCTTAGCTGAAAGCAGAGAGTACCAGAAGAATGTCTGTCAGTGTTTTGTTGACTATGCAAAGACATTGGACTGAATGGATCACAACAAACTCAGGCTGACTCTGAGAAGAATGAGAATCCCAGAACACTTGATAATGCTTATGTGAAACCTATACTTGAATTAGGAGGCAGTCGTCAGAACAGAGCAAGGAAACACACATGGTTCAAAATTAAGAAAAGACTGTATGCCAGGAATGGGTTCTATCTCTGTACTGTATCAATCTATATGCAGAAGAGATCATCCGGGAGGCTGGGTTCTGTGAGGAGCAATGCTGCATCAGGATTGGAGGAAGGCTCATTAACGATTTGCATTATGCAGATGACATAACACTGCTTGCTGAAACTGAGGAGGAACTGAAGAGCTTGCTACAGAAGATCAAGGACCACAGCCTTCAATATGGATTGAAGTTCAACACTGGGCTGATTGGCAATATCATGACAGACAATGAAGAGATTGAGATCATTAACAGCTTTAGGTTGCTTGGCTTTAGAATAAAGCTTGGTACCAGCAGCCATAAATAAGAGACTAACTGCATTAGGAAAGTCTGCTGTCAGGGATCACTCCAGAGTACTGGAGAAAAATTATGTCAGTCTGGAGGCTAAGGTGTGCCTGAAACAGGTCATGATCTTCGCAATTATTTTCTATGTGTTAGAAAGTTGGACAATGACTAGAATGATAGAAGGAGAATTGATGCCTTTGAGTTGAGATGCTGGGAATATACCATAGACTTCTAGGAGAACAAACAAGTTCACCTTAGAGAGGGTTAAGCCAGCCTGCTCCTTGGAGGCAAGGATTCTGAAGCTCCATCTGACATACTTTAGGCAAGTTGCAAGGAGTGACCAGTCCTTGAAGAGGAACATCATGCTTGGGAGGGTGGAGGGACAAGGTAAGAGAGGAAGACATTAGATGACATAGATTGATTCAATGCTGGGGTAAAGAAGGCAGGTGTGTCAGAGACAGTAAGTTTGGCACAGAATAGAGCAGGGTTCAGAGCTGTTGCACACAGGGTTGCTATGAGTTTCAAATAACTCAGTAGCACATAACAATAACAACAATAAAGAACATTTTCCCCTTGAGGTTCTGATCTTACAGCTCACTGACTATGCTACTCCCTCACACACACACACCCCCACCTGTGTATGCTAGCACTTCTGCCGTTCTGGTCTTAATATTCTGGATTTCATTTTCATGTATTCCTGTTCTTTCCAGTGCTGGGTTGGCTATAACTTCTATCTTGTGATGAGTGTTTTTTGTTCTTGTACCTCTTTATATTTTCAATTCTTTATTCCATCTTTTACATTTTCTTCTATAATTGTCCAAGTTCTTCCTCTTCAATATATTTCTTCTGGCTCATTGTCTCTGGAGTATTTGCTCTCTTTGTGGTTTCCATTGTTTCTTCCATCATTTTCATCTTTTTCCATACCTGTTCAAATAATTCCTCATCAATATCTTTAGGTTATTCCCTTTGATTGTGGCTTCAATTGTTTCTCCATATATCATTCATCTTAATGACTCTGGGGTATTCTTTGGATCTGCAATGTTCTTTGTTTTTTGGGTTTTTTTTGTTTTTTTTTTTTTTTCAAAAGGCTTAATTTGTTTTCTCACAGTGTTTGAAGCTGCATGCTGCTTTCTCGACATTATGTGAAATTTTTCTTGATAAGTGTTAGTCTGTATCTATTGTGTCAGCATAAGTTGTCAGTAATTGTTATCTTTATTAATGTAAAATGTTCAATCTATGGGGTGAGCTACTCATTGAACTAAAAGTCCTTTCTGGGAAAATTTGCCTTTCCTAAGGTCCTTAAGGTTCTCTTGTTCTGCACAACAGCCCTTCAGGAATCTCACCTTAATATAGTCCTTTGTTCCAAACCTTATTATCCTCTTTCCTCTACGGACCAAGTGGCATGAGACGAGGTACCTCATTTGAGCAGTTTCGGTCTAGGAGGTGTTGAAGTCAGCTCTCTATTTTTTAAGTCAATATGCCAGTTTTTAAGTCTATATGACAGTTAAGAAAGCTGGGAAAGTCTTTCTGCTTCTCGTGGCTATGTGTCCCAAACTCTGTTGTCCTGTTTGGCGCCTGGGATGGCCCCATATCCTCAGAGGTAAGAATCCCAAATGGAGGGAGCTATTCCCAGGAAAGTTTCAGTCCCATCTCTCCACAGGTATCACAAAGGGCTAACTCTGCGCGGTAGTGTCTCACCTTCTATGCTTTTTCTCCTGAAGCTTAATGTTTTCGTTTGTCTCTGGCATGGGGAGAGATCAGGCTGCCAACTTATGCAGTTTTTTATGTAGAGATGTCTCAAGTCAACCTTTCCTCTCACAGAAAGCTGAGAAAATTTTCCCCATGCTTGTGGCTCTGTGTCCAAATAGAAGAAGTTTTTCATTTGCACATAGGCTTAATCTTTAGAAGGTCCCATTTGTTGATGTTATCCTCTCTCAGTTGTGCATTTCTGGCTTTATTTGCCAGCCTATTTGATAGGCCTTCTATAATATCCCATGGATTATAAAAAAACCCCCACAATAATTTTTTTTTTTCTAAAAGTCATGGTCAATTAAAACCCTATGACGAGTAGTAGAACATTGTCTAATTTAGTGCTGTAAGAAGTTTCCTCAGGTTGTAAAATATTCAAAATATAGCTGATGAAGAGCTACTTTTAAAAGTAAAGTCTACCTTAATGATACGGATAAAGTTTTCAGTTTATTTTTCTAATGTAACACAACTCAAAATGAGAAGAAATAGCTGCAAATATTAATTGATAATTGGAGTGTGCGAAAGTATGAACACAGGAAAGTCAGAAGTCATAGAAAATCAAGTGGAATGTTTAAAGAGTCATACTCCAGACATTAGTGAGTATAAATGTATTGCTATTATAGGACATTTTTAATTTGGCAATCATATAGTCTAGTCTTTTGGGAAAGTCGATGGTAAAGAGGAGGTAGTTAGAACAGAATGCTTGATACATTAGGAAGTCAGCACAGGAGAGGAAGAACATCAGTGAGCCAGACAGACACACTGGCTACACCGATGAGCTCAAGCAGATCAACAATTGTAATGATGGTACTAGACTGAGTTATGTTTTATTATATTGTACACAACGAATCAGAACGTGTTTCATGGCACCTAACAATAACAATCAAATTAGTACTTAAATCTTTATCACAAAATACAAACAGTATGTGAAACATCACAGTTTCCTGAATTAAACATCTTATTTTATTTTTAATACAATATATTTTGTACCATATCCATCCAAAAAATACTATTTCATGCTCTTTCTGAAATGTCTGCTTTAATAATGAAATGTGTATTTTTTTTAACCCTAAGGAGTAGTATCATAACATTATTAGAATTGCAAGCAACTCCTTTAATTATTTCACTAAAATTTGTATTTAAATAAGAAAAAAAAAGTGACTTTAAAAAGATAAAAGATTGATAAAATGGAAACGAAAGTTCACTAAAATGTAGTATTTAACTGATGCTTGACTGAATGATTTCAAAGAATGTAAAGAAACATTTAGTTTCTTCTCTTTTGGTTAACTGAATCATTTTAATGCAATTTGTATCCATACTATGATGATTGATTAGAAAAGCATTTGTGTGAGGGAGGTAATTTAGGAAGTCCTAATTAATCAAATTTAAAATACTTTGAGGTATTAAATGATAAGTCATTTTAGAATTCAGTAAATAAATATGAAGATCAAGATCAAGATACAAGCTGGGAAGTTGATATAAGATATGATATGGCTTATGATAACTGCAGGCATGAATTCAGCTCTACATTCAAAGAAAAATAACATAGGAATGAGTTAAAAGTAAGTGTAGAAGAATTGGAGTTAGGAAAGAGGAAACACGGTGTTTTGTTAGCAGGTCACACTTTCCTGGAGAAGGAAGTATTTAAAATGAGACTTGAAAGATGGTTAAGATTTCAGCAGGTAATTAGAGAGAAGCAGCTTTTTCTCAGGAGTTATAATTGAGAGTTTGTGCAAAGACAGGAGGCAAGCATTGAGGAAGTGCTCAGTTGGAGGTAGCTTGGAAAATTTGTATTATGTGTGAATCCATAGTATTCTACACACATTTCAGGGTAGATTAGAAACTAATGATTCCTTTGCAGTAATTAGGAATTTTGAAAGGTACTTTGTACCATCTTCTTGTTCTTTCCTGTCTTTATAAGCACAGATTAGAAGGATCAATTCTATTCTTTCCCTGCCTCAATCCATTTCCAGCTATATCCACAGTAGTTTCTTCAAAATTCAAATATCTACACCTCATCCTTTACCTTAAAACTCTTATGTATTATCACATTTATAGTTTTTGTAGTAGTATAAAAGAACTGTAATGACCTAATGCTAAGGAGTTGTGCTACCAACTCAAAGACATGCAATCATCCAGTTCAAATCTAACAGCTGGTCCATGGGAGAAAGAGAAACAATCTCCTATGCAATTTTCAACCTCTGAAAACCCACTGGAGGGTCAGCAATGAGCGAACCAATTTCAGATTGAGGGCACATAACAACAGTCATAATTTATAAGTGTTGGCACTGAAAAACTGTGTAGCCAAAGATTTCTTTAAAATTCTTGTTCATATGGTACTCCCTGAAATGCTTCTATGTTGAACAACTCTTTTTGATTCAGTATCTCTGTTTATTCTTTCCATCTTACTTTGATGCATACTGGATCATGTAAGATATTGTCCATGGAATCTCTCAATATGGAAACTTGAGGGTTAAATTTGTTTTTCAATTCTTTCAACTTGAGAACTTTGTTTTGGCTTCATAGTGCTCTAATGCAATTTTCATACTATCTTCTGACATTATTTTGGCTTTTTATTTCAGGAGTGGCATCCAATTCCCAAACAATATGCCTCTGGAAACTCTATGAACTTTGATAAATGACAATAGTTATAGAAAGACGTCAGGACTTTTGTTCATAGGGTCACTATGAGTCATGCTCTACTCAACGGCAAACAACAACAACAACAACTCCTCTCATAATTATCTTTTGCTTTCTTGAGGATTGATATCTTTGATTTTATCTCACAGTTTCTGTGGTCTTGAACTATTAGTAATCAATGTCTTAAAACTGATCTTAAGTAGATTTCTTTTTAATTCATGTCTGACAGACTCAAGGTTGTAATTTGGTTCTTGCAGATTTTATTTTTATTTTTTTCATCTTCAATTTCAACTTGCACATGCATAATTGATCTGTTCCAAAGTCAGAACCTGGCCTGGTTTTTAGAGAGATACAACTCAAAACCACAATGAGATACCATCTCACACCAGAAACAGTGGCCAAGTTTAGGAAGCAATAAATGTAGGAAAGAATGTGAATAGGAGAGGTTGGAACTCTCATACACTGTTGTAAGGATTGTGAAATGGCACAACTACTCTGAAAATATAATTTGACGTTTCCTCAAAAAGCGGAACATATAAACTACATATGACTTAGCTATTCCACTACTAGGAATACACACCAAGGAAATGATAATTGAGACACAAACTGATATTTTTACACCAATGTTCACAGCAGCATTATTCACTATCCCAAGAACATGCAAACAACACAAATGTCCAACCACAATTGAATGGATGGTGCTTTCTTTATTCTTGCAATGACTATGTCCTTCTAATGACAAGTTTATTATCAAAGTTATACTGCTCTGATAAAATGAATTGGGAAATTGTTTCCTCTTTGTTCTCTGAAACCATTAGAGAATATATTTTTGGTTGGTTTCCTTTTTCAAAAATTATTTTTAATGAGAG
This sequence comes from Elephantulus edwardii, assembly GCF_000299155.1. Lineage (NCBI taxonomy): Eukaryota > Metazoa > Chordata > Mammalia > Macroscelidea > Macroscelididae > Elephantulus > Elephantulus edwardii. The sequence continues at coordinate 785,805 of NW_006399762.1, forward strand.
TTTACAGATACTTACGGTTTCCATTCACTCATTATTGCACTTTTCTCCCTGTCCACTCCCTTCCCCCCAATTTATTCTTCTCTTTGAAAAGTAAAAGAAAAATTCTTTCATTGTTATACAGTCCCTCCCCCAAAGTCCACTCCACTGTGCAGCTTTCATTCTGGACTCTTGTCATTGACAATAATACCTAATCATATATCCATTTTAAACAGTTCTCTCTCTCATATGTTTCAATGCAGTATACATTATTTATCCCTTCTTTTTTCAGTCTCCCTCAAAAGTAATGAATTTTTTAAAAAGTCATGAATTTGCTTGACATTTTTTAGCTAAAGTAATTGAGGAACTAATTCAAGTTTCAAGATGCAATACTTCAGGGTGCTTTCTCAATACTCTCTAGTTGATTCAAATCCAGAGACTTCCATCAGGTTTTCTCAGCAGCTATCTTCCTCCTTAGTAAATGCTAGTGGATTCAAACCACTGGAGCCATTGGGCCTTTGGCTAATAGGCCAAACAGCTACAGTCTATGCCATCAGAACTCCTATGATTGGCAAACACAAATTGTTTATCTCAACTCAGAATCTTATGATCTTTACTCATTTATTCAAATGCATTATTCTTTAACATCATATCCTAGCCCTCTTTCTTACCATTGTAATTACTCTTTCTGGGAACTTTTATTTATTTGTGTATGGAGTTGTTTTGTTTTAATCTATCTTCTATTTTTCTTGAAATGTCACATTTAAATACGTTTCTTATCTTCTGAGACTCTGCCTAATAATTCATTGTTGTTTCTTGGCACCTCATAGTTGGTTCCAACACATAGCAATTCTCTGTATAACAGAATGAGATTCTGCCCATTCTGGCTCCATCCTCACAATCTCTTCTGTGATTGTTGCTGTTGACACTGTTTCAATCCTTAAAAATTTTCCATTATTCATGCTTTTTCTTGCTCCCTTAAACATCTCTATTTTCAAATATTTATTTTAACATACATCCACACATAAACGCACTCATGAACTCTATTTATCATACTAGTTTCATGTCAGTTAATGACATTAATCCTCAAATGTCACTCAAGCTAGTATCTCAGCCTCATTTTAGACTTGTTTCTTCATCACCTATTAGCAGTTCATAATTTCTGATGATTCTACAGCATTGGATTGCTTTTTATCTATATTTCTACTAATTTCACCCAATTATCATCTCTTTTAGTAACTACTGCAGGCATCTTTTAAATTAATTTTCACATGTTTAATTTCTTCCACATTTCAAACCACTCTCTAGGGCCAGCATAGGCAAACAGTACCATGAAGGGTAATAATATTAATATTTTACTTTTGGCATTATAGATCTGTGCCTAGTTGGTTTTGACTCACAGTGACCTTTTAAGACAGAGTAGAAGCAATCCATCAATAGCAAACAACAACAACAGAAGCAATCCATAGGGGACCTGAGGCTGTAAATCTTTAAGGAAACAGAATTCCCCCATGAATCCAAACTGCCAAGATCGATTTTTCAATTAGCACGCAAGAACTTAATCACTGTGCCAACAGAACCCTTTAATTTAGAAACTTTGAGGGTGAATTACATGGGATGGATGATGTTCACTAATAATTAAACATTGATGTTTGACTTATTTGTAGAAATAATGGTTCTTTAAATTTAAAAACATTTCTGCTGAACATAACAACATAACATAACAAAACATAGCATTACATAACACTGTTGCTGTTATATACTAATTTTCCACACTTTTAGTGAGTGTTGATACAGTAGTATTTAAATTATGCAACAGTGAATGAATAGTTTTAAGAACTGACCTGGCCTGGAATAAGGAAATAAACAAATGAATGAAAACCCAATTTTTCTGTAAACTTTTGTTAAAATGAAAATTTTAAAAATGTTGTGTTGCCAAGCCAAAGATGTGTGATTTGAATCCACCAGCAGTTCCATAGGAGAAAGAAGAGCATTTTCCTCTAGTGCAATTTACAGTCTGAAAATCTGCAGGAGAGTCAGCCGTGAGTAGGTCTGACTTAACAGCAAGGCGTTTGATATTTTTGAAATGAAATTGAATCTTTATATGTATATAAAGTGGACTCTACTTTCCCTTGAGCCCAGATTTTTCACCCAGATAATGACGACTCTGAATGCATAGTGCAGATCAGGTACTCTGGTAATTCTTTTGTTGTTTTTATGTTTATTGTCGTTAGATGCCATTGAGTCATTGAGTAGAATACAACTCACAGTGACCCTATGAACAACTGATCTGAATTATGTCCTATTGTGTGTCATTTTCATCATCCTTGATACTCTTGAACCCACTAATGCAGCCACTTTGTCAGTCTATCCCTTTGTGTGGTCTTCCTCTCTTTCACTGCCCTTTCTAAGGATGATATCCCTATTTTGTTTACAAGTTATACAATCAGTTCTCTATGTTGACTCACTTACATAACTCTCTCTCTCCTTTTCTTTTTTTAACCCAGGAAACAAAAATCATGACATTTGCTACTTCACAGTAACTCAGTCATTTCCTGGTGTCTATGCTCAGTTCATTTGAGATTTACATTCAGAAAGTTCAATGATTCCATGTTCAAATTCTTTCCTGTCTAAGGTCACCTCTTTCCTTCCTCTTCCTTATAGGAATGTTATCGGGGTTCTTGTGACATTCATTTAATTTCTTAGTTGGGATGGAAATGAATCTGGATGATGCAAATTATTAACATGTAAGACAATTAAATTGCAATTGTTGAGGCTCAAGTTCACCCAGAGAGCACCCAGAGTGAAAGCCAGGCAAGTACAGAGTATAGTTCTATACTTCTCCATACGATTTTCATGAGCCAGTGGTGATTTGATGACAACTGGCTAGGAACGAGAAGGGGGTTTGGCCTAGCCATATATCTCTGAGTTTGGGCCTACTTTGTACCTAGATCAGGATTCCTAGTCCTGGTCCAGTTTTTGCCCTGCCTGACCCCAGTAGCTCAGTGCCACAGATCAGACTGAACCAGGCCAGAGTAGTCAGATCTTCTGCCTTTTAGTTTTTAGGAATATTAAGTCCTATATAGGAATAATGGCTAAGTTATGGACTTAGTTTGAAATAAATATTTTATTTAAATATATGAGCTATTAATAAACCATAACTGCAGACTTGAATATTTGTGAAAAAAACTTGCTCCTTTTTTATATATTAGCTATTTTATTCCTTCTCTCCTTTCTCTTTCACATCTTCGTTTTGTTAAGTTCTGCCTCCATTCCTCTACTGTTAATAGTGTTTTCAGAAGCCTGATATTTAAGAGGTAGATGGTCAATCTTGTTTATTAATCTTTTATAGTCTGAGAGTTCTACTAAAATCTGCCCACCATGCATAAGCTTTATGGCATTTGATTCATGAATAGCATAGCTTTCAGTATCACAGAAACCCATAACTTATTTCAGTATAGCAAACTGACAGACAAGTGCTGCACCAATTAGAACAATGTTCTCCCCAAATACAACAAACTGACAATTTAGTTTGTACCTCTGAAAACAAATCAATCTTCATACAAAAAACCTTTTAATCACATAGACCTACCTACTGGGTTCTAATGTGATTAAACAAAAGACTTCCAGCTCACAACTGATTGTTAATTAAATATGAAACACCAAACAGCCCACAAATGTTGTTGTTATGTGCCGTCGAGTCGCTTGCAACTCATAGGAGAAGAAAATTTTAAAGAGCAACCTTGAATGAGCCCGCCACTGAGAAGACTTATCTCAAAAAGCAGGCTACAGGGTTAAAAGATAAAAATAATGGTTACTTTTAGAAAATACCCAAAACCAATCAAGTTTCAAATAAGTACAAACTAACATTATAATGAAATTAAATGTAGCCTTGACCAATCTCCATTAGCTCTAAAAGTATTGCTGTAATTTCCTGCAAAACATGTCACGTCATCTACTACTTTTCTGCAAAATAATGCAATAATTAAATTATTATACTTTAATAAAACCTAATTTCCTGAATATATAACTTGTTTTCATTTTCAATTATCAAAGCCAAATATAAACATGTAAAATCAAGCAGTTTGTATTAACTTAAAAAACCCCACCAAGTTTACTTTAAATGCAATTAATTTTCAAAAATTTCTGTACAATTCTCCAGTAAAAGAACCCTGGAAAGCATATTATGGATATTCTTCATTAAATATTTTTCTGCTTTCTTATTCTTTTTTCCTCTTGTTTTTTTCATTCTTTATTCTTTTTTTAAAAAAAAATTCTTGTTTTCTTTATGAGTAACAAATATAAATCCTCTCCCGTATCTCCCTCTCCTCTATCCTATGTCATTTTCATTTTTCATTATTGTTGCTAGGGTAAGATAGCTAATTATTGTTTACTATTTTCTTCCTGGGGTGTTGGAGAACTCTCTACATTTCAGATATGAGACCCTTATCAATTATGTCATTGCCAAATAGTTTTTCCCAGTCTGTTAATTTTCTTTTTACTCTACAGGAAAAGTTTTTTTGATGTGCATAGGAATTTGAATTTTAGAAGATCCCATTCATCTATTATGTCCTTTTCTTATTGTAAGCTTTTCAGTATGCTCAGAGTTCTGTTCATGCTATAGATTAGGGCTTCTAGAGTTATTCCTAATGTTTTCCTCTGATAAACTGTATCATCTTTGGTTTTGAACACTTCCACCTAGAGTTGGTTTTTTTATATGATGTAATGTGTGGGTCTTCAGAGTTTTTTGCATCTGCAGCTCCAATTTTGCCAGCAGCATTTGTAAGAGGTAGTCGTTTCTCCACTTAACTAATTTTGTCTCTGTCAAAAATCAGTTTAATATATGTAGATGAGTTGATTCGGGGTTCTCAGTTTTATTCTATTGATGTATGTGTCTGTTACTGTACCAATACCATGCTGTTTTGACCATCATAGCTTGTATAATAGGATTTCAGATTAGGGAGTGTGATGCCTTCTACCTTGTTTCTTTTTTTCAGTAGTGCTTTGTTTATTTAGGGTCTTTTTCCATTCCAGATACAATTTGAAACTACCTTTTTTTTCTCCTTGAAGGATATAATTAATATCTGTATTGTGTTTTCATTGGATTTACAGATTGATTTTGGTAGAATTGTTATTTTTACAGTATTGGATCTTGCCATCTGTCAGCGTGGTATATTGTTCTATATTGAGTCTAGGTCTCTTTTTGCTTCTTGCAGTATTTCTTTGTCTTTTTTGGTGTATTTAGTTAGATTTATTTATAAGTATTCATCTTTGATTGCTTTTATAATTAGATTGTTTATTTTCTTTTTTATGTTCTCTTCATTACTGTAAGGAAACTCCACTGATTTGCCTATGTGGACCTTGTCCTGCTACTTTGCTGAATTGGTCTAGTATTTATACGAGTTTTCTTGCTGACTGTGGGGTTTTCTAAGTATCGTCTTATATCATCTGCATATATGCGCGTTTTATCTTCTCTTTGAAAATTTGGATGCCTCCAATTGTTTTCTCTTGCCTTCTTGCTCTTGCAAAGATGTAATTTTCAGTATTGTGTAAGAGTGGTTATAGTGGGCATTCTTGTCTAGTTTCTTTCTGTTCTCAGTGAGAATGTCTTTATTCTTTCTCCATTAAAAATGATGCTGACACTCATTTTTCATATATTTTTTTCATTATATTGAAGAAATACCCTTCTATTCCTATTTGAGTGTTTTAATAAGGAAAGGGTGTTGGATTTTGTCAAAGGCTTTTCCTGCATCAACTGATAGTTAATGTGATGAATTACATTTTTATTACTTATGTTGAACACATAAATATTTTGAATCCAACTTAGTTATGCTGAATTATTATTTAATTGCTTATTCTTCTGCCTAGGATTTTGTTGAGGACTTTTGTATCATGTTCATGAGCTATATTGGTCTATAGTTGTCTATTTTGGTGGTGTCTTTCTTTAGTTGACTTTTATATCAAGGATATGTTTACTTCATGGAATAATATGGGAGTATTTATTTTTCTCCCTTTCTCCTCCCCCTGCCATTTTCTGAAATACTTTATGAAGAACTGGTGACAGCTCTTTCCTGAATGTTTGGTAAAATTTTCCAGTGAAACTATTTGATCCGTGGCACTTGATTTTGTTAAAAGTTTTTGTTCACTTGTTTTTTTGTTTTTGTGGTTTCTTTTTAAATGGCTGGTTAAATTTCTTCTTTGGTGATATAACTGTTCAGATGTTCTACTTCAACCTGTGTCACTTTAAGTGGGCTATTTGTCCATTTCCTCTCAGTTGTCATATTTTTAGAATAATTTTTCATAAAAATTGCACTATTAACCTTTTATTTCAGTTGGTTCTTTTATGACATAGTTCCTTTCATCATTAATTCAGATTATTTTTGTCTTTACTTTCCTCCCCCTGCCCCCCCCCTCCGTTGTTAGCATTGCTAATAGTTTGTAGACTTCATGGGCCTTTTGGAAGAACCAAGTCCTGGTCGTGTTAACAGTTTCAATTGTTTTCCTGTTTTCTATTCTATTTATTACTACTCTATTTTGTAGAATTTCCTTTATTTTAGAAGTTATCAGATTTCCTTAATAAATTTCAATTCTTTTTTCCATTTTGATACATTTGCTTATTACTATAAATTATCTCTAAGTGTTGCTTTGGCTATGTCCCAGAGGTTTGAGTAAGTTGTGTTTTCTTTTTCATTTAATGCTTTATTTCTTCCATAACCCACTCATGTTCAAAAAGGATATTGTTTAGTTCCTGGTGTATAATTCTTTTCCCCTTAATCCTTTTGTTGTAGCTATCATTGTAGATATCTAATTTTGTAGCATTATGGTCTCAGAAAATACTTTGTATAATTTGACATGTTTTCTTGTATTGAGGCTTACTTTGTGACCTAAATTGTGGTCTGGTCTAGAAAATGTTCTATGTGTGCAGGAAAAGAATGTATGTCGAGTTTTAGGGGGTACATTAGCCTGCATACATCTATGAGATCAAGTTGGTTGATTGTATAGATTCTTTAGCTTCTTTGTTGAGTTTCTTTCTTGTCCTATCTTTCCTTTTTCTTCACTTTTCAGGTGTATCTTAGTATAGTATATCTTAGTATCTTAGCATATTGATGAGTTTTGTTTTTTATCCAGTCTGCTATTCTTTTTTACTTCATTGCATTTAAGCTATTCACTTTCAGTGTCATTATCGATAGACAAGATTTTGTTGAGAGGCATCATTTTGTTGAGATCTTGTCTGTATTGTTGCTCTTTACTTTGATTCATCCACTTTTATGTGGCATCTCTGTTGGAATGACTTCCATAAGTATTTTTTGTTAACATTGACCTTATTTTCACAAGCTCTCTTAATATCTGCTTTTCTGAGAAAGTCTTGATCTCTCTATCATATTTGACAGACAATTTTACTGGTACCGTATTCTTGGTTGATAGTAATCTTTTTTGAGTGTTTGATATGTTATTCCACTGTCTTCTTGCTCTCATGGTTTCTGATGAGAAATTAACATTTAATATTATATGCTATCCTTTATGCATTATTCTTTGTTTATCTCTAGATGCTTTGAGAATTCTCTCCTTGTCTTTGATTCTGGAAAATTGATTATGTATAACTTGCCTTGGTGTTCTTTCTTTGGGAACTATTCTACATGAGGTTCACTTGGCTTCTTGGATTAATATTCTCTCATTCTTCATCATAACACCTGAAAGTTTTCTTCTAGTAACACTACACAATTTTATTCAGTGCCTTTTTTGCTTCTTCCTTTTCTGGAATTTCAATTATATGCATGTTATTTCTCCTGATGGTATTCCACATTATTCTTAGGCATTCTTCATTTTCCTTCTGTTTTTCACTCTAGAAGATCTCTATTTTCTGTTTTGCTGATTCTGTGCTCCATCTCTTCAATTCTCACCTGTCCACCTAACATGTTGATAGCTTCTGAAATGTTCGTCCTAATATTAATTACTACTCCTTGTTTTTCTAATACCTCATTGGGTCTGTTTAAGTTTCTCTTGGTTTTTGCTGGGAAAATCCTTCAATTCTTCAAATTTTTATTTTACCTGTTGAAAATACTGAAGTAGGATATATCAGTCTAATTGTAAGGGTTTTTATTTTCTTATGCAGAGTTGAAAACATTAAAGGACATAGTCTTTTATCTCCTTTAGTAAGTTCTCTTTGCTTTCCTCCACAAGGTTGTCATACTGAGTCATGTTCTTCTTTACTGTAGCCCATTTAGTTATATTTTGCTCAGTATATAGATTAAATAAGGATGGGAAAAGTATACAGTCCTCACACAAAACTTCCCTCATTTTAAATCGTTGAATATTACATGTGTCTGTTTTAATGATTACTTCTTCACATAAGAAATAATTATTTATGTATTAAACTAATACATTAAACTTAAAAATGGAATCTTTGTGTTCTTATATACCTATACTTTTCAATAAGGAATTATATGCAGTTGGAATTTCTACTCTAATAAAATCTTTTATGATTTTTCCCTCCACATTCAGGGAAGATAAGTGTTTTTGTAGTTTAAATTGTACATATATTTCAGCATATGTCCAGTAATGGCTTGTCTGGAAAACCAGAACAGAAATGTAAATTTTAATGGTCTGACTTTATCATAACAAACATGAGAAGTGGTTAATCTCATTTACATCCCCAGAATTACATAGAATATGCCAAAAATGTGTCCAGAATATAAAATTTGCATCTAGGTATTTTGTTTAAATATCTCAATCTTAACTTGAAACCTAGTATTAGATATTTTTATGTTTAAATTTAAACTTTTGTTTCAAAGATAGTGAAGCAAAAATAAATAGAGAAATCAATGATTTCAAAATGTTCTATTACTTATATATTATTTACAAAACACTTTTTTTATCCCATTGATTCATTCAAATTATTCTTGAGAAAAAGACATCAATAATGTCTTAATCAAGAATGTCAACAAAAGTTTATGTCTTTGTTTAAAATAAATTATTTTTCTGTGAGCTTTAAGAGTGATGGATACTTTCTATGGAGAAAAAATCTTTCTTGGACCTTTTTTCATCATTTTTCTCTTGATTGTCTTCTTAAACTTTTTGAGAAATTTTAATTATCATTTTCCGACTCTCTTATAATAATTAAAATGTGTGCTATCTCTAGGTTTCTGGTACTATTCACATGTTAAATAGTCTGGTGTCCCAGTGGGGCTCCTATGGCATAGTGGTAAGAAGATGCAGTATAAGCCCAAAGGCATGCTATTCAAATCCACCAACTACTCCGTGGAAGAAGGATAGGCCAGCTACTTCTATGTGATTTATTGCCTCTGAAAACCCACTGAAGGGTCAGCTATGAGTTGGTCCCAATTCCATAGCACCATCATCACCAAGGGTCTTGCTCTAGTGTGGAAAACATTACCTTTCTTCTATTAGTCCTACAGATGTTGATGATTTGTAAAATATGGCCACAGTTAAGGTAGTTGGAGAGCATCAGGGGCTAACATAATTACTGGAAAAGCCAACTTTTAAACTAACACCACAGTCTTCATCTCAGACCCACTTCAGACCATTGCTATAGTAGCTGTGTCAATCCATATTATTGAGGGTTGTCCCCTCTTTTGTTGACTATCCATCTTTTCAAGTTTGATATCCTTTTCCAAGGAATAGCTTCTCCTAGCAACATGCTCAAATGTGGTTGATAGAATGTGGCAAGGTGTAATCTGAGGCTACTCATATTTGCATTGGTCATAATCAATGGTTTTGCTTGCTGAATGATTGAAGAGGCTGACTAACAACTTCTACGAGGCAAATCTTGCTAGATTATTGAGAAAACCAGAGGTTTCTTGTATTTGTGCTACTGAACTGAATGAGCTTTTACTAACTGAAGAATTGTGTTTTGCTGTGAATCTGGCTTGTGACTGCTGGACTTGCATAAGGTGATATTCTATGCCTTTCCCACTCTTTACTTTATTCCCTAATAAACTCCACAATGTGAGTAAACAATGAATAATAGACATGAATGATTGGTAAAAAGAGGTCACGAGCATTGACAGTAGCTTGTATGACCGAGCAGTTATTTGTTTGATTGGTTTTGTGTGCTATTAAGTCATCTGTAACTCACAGAACCCATGTACCACAGCCCGAAACCCTGCTATATCCCTTGCCAATCTTATTGTCTCCAACACACCTATCCCCATTACTTCAGTGAAGGAATCAATGCTTCTCATCGAGGGTCTTCTCCTGTGATCCTGCCTTGCAACATGTCTGAAGTACGTCCGACGGCGCTTCAGAATCCTTGCCTCCAAGGAGCAGGCTGGCTTCATCATCTCCAGCATGAACTTGTTTGTTCTTCTACCAGTGTATGGTATATTCAATACTCTTCTCCCACTCCACAGCTCAAAGACATCAACTCTCTTATCATCCCTACTCATTGTCCAGCTTTCTGATGCCTAGCAAGTAAACGCAAAGACCATGGCCTGGATCAGGTGCACCTTAGTCTCCAGACTGACATCATTGCTCTCCAGTACTTTGGAGAGGTCTCTGACAGCAGACTTACCCAATGCAATTTGTCTTTTCATTTCCTGGTTGCTGGTATCAAGAGTGTTGATTGTAGAACCAAGCAAACTGAAGCTGTCAACGATCTCAATCTTTTCACCATCTATCATGATGCTGCCAATCAGCCCAGTGGTAAGAATATTTGTTTTCTTGATTTTGAGCTTCAATCCACGTTGAAGGCTACAGTCCTTGACCTTCCACATCAAGCACTTCAGGTCCTCCTCAGTTTCAACAAGCAGGGTTGTGCCATCTGTATAATGCAGATTGTTGATGAGTACTATGGATATTATTGATGGGGACAGCTCTCCTTCATGAATTGGACTGAAGTCAGACTTGAACAGCCCCACAGTGAATCAGCTCCTTTTACAGAGAATGGCACAGAATAGGACAAGGTTCAGCTCTCTTGTTCATAAGGTCAATATGAGTCATACTGGATTCAACAGCACCAAACAATAGTAAAAACTTACCTGTGAAACGAACAAATGGTTTGCTAAATGTCCTTCCTATTTTTTTATTTTGTCCATTTGCACTCCACCATTGTTTTTGAAAGTCACAATTCTTCTAAAATTAAGTATCAACAATGGCTATTTCCCTATTTAAAATTTTACAGTAACTTTTATCCAACCACATGTCAACACTCATAGCTTTAGCAGGGTATATTAAATCATTCCAGCTTTGAATATTTTAATTTTCAGGTTCTTCTCTCACCCTTTAAGCTGTTTCAGTGAACATACAATATTTTTGCCCATTTTGTGTGCTATCAACTGCCTTTCCTCTACATCTTTGCATATGCTGAACTGACTGAGTTGAAAACACTTTCCTTTCCTGCTTGGAAAAATTCCTCTATTAAGATTGTACTTCAAATAATTTCTCTTTTGAAGATGTCAAATCTTTTGCAATTATGCATTATTATAAATTAATTTTCTTTGGTTCCTTAAAATGTTACACATATTTCTGTTTCAGCAATTTAAACAATGGTACACACATACTTTTTTGTGCACACATATGGTGTCTGTGTATATGTGTTTCGTTCTTCCTTAGGAAAAGGATTTATGACTTAAGATGTAATATTTTATTTTCACAAATATTTTTTTATTTGTAATTATTAACAGTCTGAATTTTTAACAGATTCTTGAACTGGTGGCTCATAGCCATCAGCTCAATCAACTTTAGCACTTGTCTCATTTCCAGTAGCTTTTCCAGAGCTACCACCTTCACCGTGAAGTTCCATGAGTTTGCCTAGTTCAAGCTTGGGCTTCTTGAGCATTTTTACTTTCCTAACAAACACATCATGGAGAGGATAAATAGACTGGCAAGCATTTTCTATGCCCTTCCCAATGGTGTCTGGAATCAATTTATTGACCACCTCTTTCAAGTCATTTGTCTGCATCTCTCGGGTCATGATTTCCATCATTTTCTTCTGGATTTGGTGGACCTGTTGGTGCTGAGAATAAGATGTCTTCTGAATCTGATTGTTACACTTTTTGTAAAACCAACACAAAATAGATGAAGTAAATAACCATTGGTAATTTTGACATTGACATGTGCTTCAATCATGGTCTTCCATTTTTTTACCATGGAGCACATTTTGTCTCGGGTAAGATCCATGCATTGGAAGTTGGTGAGGCAGTTTTTGCCTTAAACATCCTCAGTACTCAGCTTGAATTTTCTAAATGCAACTTTATCATTTTGCAATTCAGCAAGGCTCACTTCAAAAACATGACCCTTGAGTCCATCAGATGCAATTTTGGTTCCTTGAGTCCTTGTGACTAATGTCTTCCCAATATTTCTTATATTGAACATTGCTAGCACCTTTACATCATACCAATCTTTCTTAGAAAATGAATCGACCACTTTCTTCTTGGCTCATTTTTTGCCATTTTTTGTAAGGTGCTTGTTCTTGTCAACTGCCATGGTGGTGCCGAGAGAATGAAAAGGCTTAAGATGTAATCTTTAGCAAATTGTGCTTCTAATCCAAATGCTATTCATCTATGGTTCAAATAAACTACTATGGAAAACAGTCTGACAATTCCTTAAAATTTGAAAATAGAAATTTCATTTGATCGTGCTATCCAACTATTGGTGATATATCATGAAAAAATTAGAGCAATGACACAAACAGATGTTTACATACAAATGTTTATTGCAGCATTAGTTACAATACTAAAGAGATAAAAGAAGCTCAAGTATCCATTAATTAACAAATATATAGAGAAACTGTGGCACAATCACACAATGGTGATTTACATAACATTGAAAAACAACAAACTGCAGGTAGCCTGATGGTAAGAAGCTGCACTGCAATCTCAAACACACTCTATTTGAATCCACTAGCAATTCCAGCAGAATAAAATGGATAGTTTCTGCCTATGTGATTTATTGGGGGGAAAAGTAAATAAAAGAAAGAAGAAGAAGAACAATGAACTGGTTAAACATTACACAATATGGATGAGTCTAGAAGATATTGTTGCTATTGTTGTTATGTGCCAGTTAAGTCGACCAAGACTCGTAGTATGCACAGTACTCTAAATACACAATACTATGCACAATAGCTCTAAATCCTGCCCTATCTTGAGCCAATGTCGCTGTCTCTGACCTACTCCCATTACCCCAGTGACTATGTCAAGCCATCTTATCCAGAGTCTTTTTTTTTCCCCACGGTTTAAGGAATTTTTATTAAAGCAAGAATTTTATAATCCAAATTACGTTTCCTTGCTCAGTTATCAATTCTGTTACCTAAAACAGAACTGATATTCTGAGCTATTCCACAGTAAAGAATTACAAAATTAAAGAAAGGAATGCTTTAAATTTTTGTACTTTGCTGACAATTCTTTTTCCCAGGGTCTATAAAACATTAATTTGTTTTTATATTTTACTATTTTTTTCCTCTTTTTTTTGTTTTTAAATGAGTAAGTAATCTTCATGTCTGCCTTTGCTGACACTCCACCCTTCCAAACATATTGTCCTTCCGCAGGGACTGGTCTCTTGACAGCATGCTCAAAAAGTATGTCAGATGGAGCTTCAAAATCTTTGCCTCCAAAGAAAAAATTTTTTCACTCTCTACAGAACAGACTTGTTTGTTCTCTTGGAGGTCCATGATATTGTTTAATAATCTTCTCCAGCACCACAATTCAAAGACATCAATTTTTTTTCTGTCAGTCCTCGTCTTTGTCCCACTCTCTGATGTATAATAAGTAATTGCAAAGACTATGTTCTGAATTAGGTACACTTTAGATTGTAGACTGACATTGTTGCGAGTCAGCACTATGGAGAGGTCTCTGATAGCATAGTTTTCTAATGCAATTTGTCTTTTGATTTATTGACTGCTGGTTCCAAGGGTATTGATTGTGGAACTGAGAAAGCTGAAATTGTAAACAATCTCAATCTCTTTTCCATCTATCATGGCGCTGCCAATTGACTCAGTGATGAGAATCTTTGTTTTCTTGATGTTGTTGTTGTTTGTTGTTGTTTAATGCCGTCGAGTCGTAGACGACTCATAGCGACCCTATGAACGAACAGCCTGAGCACTGTTCATACATAGAGTTTCCGGAGGCAAGCCATTTCGGAAGTGGATGCCGCTCCTGCTTCCAGGCTTGATTTAGTTGGGAAGCTCCAGCCAACACTGTCCACCACGATTAACACATCACTGTCACAGTCTTCAGCATCACAGCAACCACGAGTTACCTCTGTAATACTTGATGTTGAGCTTCAATTAATATTGAACACTGGTGTCCTTGACCTTCTGCAGCAAACAGTTCTCTTCAATGTCATTGACCAAGGTTATGTCATCTGAACAATGCACGTTGTTGATGAGTGTTCCCCTGATCCTGATGCCGCATTCATCCTCACAAAAGTCCAGGCTCCCAAATGATCTTTTCCACATACAGATTGAAAAGATATGGAGAATAGATACATCCCTGACTCACTCTTTTTATTTCAAAACATTGTTTCTTTGCTGTGTTCTCAGGACTTCTTTCTGTTTTAAATATAGGTTTCACATGAACACAATCTTAGCAGATTTAATAATGAAGGTTGTATCTCAGTCACAAAAGGGTAAATATTATATAAACCACAGCTGTAAAAAATAGGATGGTTTGTTGGAAAAAGGGAGGCAGGAGTGTAGGAAAAGAATGGATAGACAATTTCTGTACTAGAATAGATGAAAAGAAATTAGATTTAAAATGAATAGATAATTAGATATTATGTGTATTAAAATAAACAATCTGGAATAGAATATATACTCTAGTATGGATTGAATGGGACTTCAAGGGGAAGAAAAATGAAGGAAGAAATACAAATTAGAGAGAGATGAGTGGATATGTGTTATAAGGATTTGCTTTAACATGGCAAAAAGTTAATTGTAACAATCAATGATAATTAATGCTCATGAATCATTCTTTAAAAACTAATGTGAATTATAAATAATCACCTTTCATTTAAAAAAAGGAGGTCAAATAATTTTTATTTATTCAAATTTGTTTTGCATATGGAAAAATATGCAATTGCACTAAAACTGTTTCAAAGGTGATTTAAATACAAATAACAGCTTAAATCAATGACTTTAGATGGCTACTTTTCTTTTAATTAAGTATTAACTGACTCTGAGTATACCTATTCATTTCCTCCATTTCAAGAAATGAATTAAATATCTTTAAAAAGAAGTATAAATATCCAAAAAGCAAATAGAGACTCTACAAATTGCCTCAATATAAGAAAATCTACTCTATTCATTCAGAAGGTAAAATGTGTTCAGTATCTGTATTAGATAACAATTTAGAGGTTCCCTTCAAGTTCTTTTAACCTGATGCCATCTCAGAAATGATAGATGATTCAATTAAAAAAATTAATCTAGGTTTTATTGGTTTTCAAACAATAATTTATTTACGTTGTGTTCCAGTCATGTACACTGTTTTATATAATCTTTCATTTACATGTATTTCATATAATTGATCATATACATTGTGTTTTATATAATTAATTACTATTTACCTATGCTTATTATTACCTCATCTATCTGAGACTCCATTGAATAGTTTCTATTCTTTCACCAGCACTCCCGATCTTTGAACTAAATTCTGCCACCTTAATGATTTCCACCTTCCCCTTTTCCTGCCTCCTTCCCCTTTCCCTCTTCTCCTTTTGGACATTTATACACATCTTACTAGTTATTCTTCTATTTTTACACTAATAGTCTTTTTTTTGAATAAAATTTTTATTTTAATAGTGATTTTATGAAAGTTTACATAAAAGTTAGGTTTTCATCATTCATTCATTCATTGTTGCACATTTTACCATGTCTCCCTTCCCCCTATCCTGTGCCTTTTTCTAAAAAAATATTCTTGTTAAATTACCCTCCTTCCCACCTACCCCCCCTCCAGTCCCTTTTGCAATGTACCTCTTATTCTAGGCTGTTGTTGTATGCATAATGGTATATTCCTCTTAAACAGGTTTTTCCTTAATCTGTTCCAGTGCAATGTTCATGATCTTTCCACCCTTATCCTAATGTGCTCCCAAACCCATGAGTCAGACCTGTTTTATAACAGTGGTGTCATGCAGTATTTGCCCTGTGTGATTGATATATTCCATTCAACATGATGTTCTGCAGAGTCAACCACTTTATGAAATATTTTCTTTATTCATTGTTTTTCAGTGCTGTCTTCTTGTTGTTGTTATGTGCTATTAAGTTGCCGGTGATTTACAGCTACCCTCTGTACAACAGTTCTGAAGTCTGCCATTTCCTGACCTAGGCTCACTGACTCCGACACACCCACTCTCATTGTTCCAGTTACTGTATCAATCCATCTCATCCAAGATCTTCCTCTCCTGTACAGTCCCTCTACCCTTGCACATATAATGTTCCTTCTCCAAGGACTAGTCACTCCTGGCCACGTGTCCAAAGTATGTGATATGGAGTTTCAAAATCCTAGTCTCCAAGGAGAAACTCGGTTTCATCCTCTCAAAGACAGATCTATTTGTTTTCTTTGTGGTCCATAGTATGTTCAAGACTCTTCTCAAGCACAAGTCAAAGACATCAATTCTTCTGTTGTCCTTATTTAAAGTCCACCTCTCTGATACATAGCAAGAAATTGCAAAACCATGGCTTGGATTAGGCACACTGTATTCTCTATACAGATATACCGTTGCTTCTCAGTACTCTGGAGAGGTCCCTGACAGCAGATTTTTTTTTTCCAGTGCAATTTGTCTTTTGATTTCCTCACTGCTGGTGCCAAGACTGTTGATTGTGGAACTGAACAAGCTGTAATTGTTAAAAACCTCATTTTCTTATCCATCTATCATGTCCCAAAGTGAGAATTGTCTTCTTGATGCTGAGTTTCAATTCATGCTGAACATTACTTTCCTTGACCTTCTTCAGCCAGAGCTTCAGGTCCTCCTTAGTTTCAGAAAACAAGGTTGCATAAGTCAGTTTGTTGATGAGTCTTCCTCCAATCCTGACTCCAAATTCCTCCTCACAAAGAGCAGCCTCCCAAATGATCTGTTCTGCATACAGTTTGAAAAGGTATGGAGAGAAGTCATATCCCTGACACATTCCTTTCCTGATTTTTATTTATTTATTTTTTAATTTTTTTATTAATTTTAATGAAAGTTTACAAAGACTTTGGATTTCCATTCATGCATTGTTGTGCATTTCTCTCCCCCACCCGAGTACACTACCCTCTTGGAAAAGTAAAACAAAAATTCTTTCATTGTTATACAATCTCTCCCCGCAAGCCCACTCCACTATACAGCCTTTGTTCTGGATTCCTTTCCTGATTTGGAACCGTGCAGTGTTTCCTTACCCTGCTTTGAGTTCTGCTTCCTGGCACAAGTAGAGGTTTCACATGAGCACAATCAAGTGTTCTGGATTCCTATTCTCCTCATGGTTAGCCACAATTTGTTGCCATCCACACAGTCAAATGCATTTCCATAGCTAATGAAACACAGATAGGCAGACATTCTGCCAAGATCTATCTGACTTTGGCATTAATATCTGTAGTGTCATGACCTTTTCTAAACCCAGCTTTCTGGTTAGGTCTCTGTCAATGTACTATTCCAGTTTTGTTTTGTTTTTTTTAAATATTCTTCAGCAAGATTTTGCTTGAGTGTGATTTTAGTGATATTGTTCGATACTTTTCACACTCTGTTGGGTCATGTTTTTTTGGGAATGGGAATAAATACGGATTGTTTCCAATTAGCCAGGTAATTGTCCTTCCAATTTCGTGGCTCTACCCTGTATTCATGTCCAGGACAGCATCTGATTGTTGAAATATGTCAGTTGGTACTCCATTATTTCCTGGGGCTTTATTTTTTGCCAATTCCTTTAGAGCAACCTGAACTTCCTCCTTCACCACCATTACCTCTTGATCACATGTTGAAATTCTTCTGTGTCAGCCAATTCTTTCTGGTATAGTGATTCTGTATACTCCTTCCATCTTTTTTTAATGCTTCTTGGATCATTCAATATTCCACCTAAAATTCCATCCTGAAGATTGCAATTAAGGTTTGAATTCGTTCTTTAGTTTCTTCAGGTTTAGAAATGCAGAATGAGTTCAGCCCGTTTGACTTTCTGACTCCAGTTCCTTACACATTTTATTATAATACTTTGCCTTGTCTTTCTGTGCTGCCCTTTGACATTTTCTGTTCAGCTCCTTAGCTTCTTGATTTCTTCCCTTTGCTTTAGCTTCTAGGCACTCTAATGCAATATTCAGTCTATTCTGATATCCATCTTGGTCTTTTATTCTTTCTGTCTTTGTAATGATATTTTTCTTTCTTCATGGGTGATATTCTTGATATCCTCCCACAGCTTATCTGGTCTTTATATCTCAGTGTTCAGGCCTCAAACTTGTTCCTGAGTCGAATTTTAAATTCAGGTGGGTTAGACTCAAGATGAAATTTTGATACCCATGGATATGATTTGACCTTCTTTAGCTTTTATTTGAACTTGCAGATGAATAGTAGATGGTCTGTTCTGCAATCAGCGTCAGGCCTCGTTTTCACTGCTGATATTGAACTTCTCCAAAGATTCTATCCACAGATGTAATCCATCTGATTCCTGTGCACACCGTCAGGTGAAATTCTTGTGTATAGCCTGTAATAAGGTTTCTTATAAAAGGTATTTGCAATGAATAAATATTTGTGCAGAATTCTATCATTCTATTCCCAGCCTCAATTCTGTCCCCAAGTCCATGTTTTCCAACTACTGATCCTTCTTCATGGTTCCTAACTTTTGCATCTCAGCTACCCATTATTATTAATGCATCTTTGTTGAATATTCGATCTATCTCTCACTGCAAAAGTGGATAGAAAACATCTATTTCCTCTGCTTTGGCTCTGGTTGTTGGTGCATAAATTTGCATGATATTAGTATTGTCATGTCTTCCTTGTATGTGAATGGATATTATCTTGTCACTCACAATATTGCATTTCAAGATGGATATAATAATGCCCTTTTTACCTATGAAAGTGACCCAGTTTTTTCTCACCTTTTCATTTTTTGTGTAGTAGATCATATGATCACCTGATACAAAATGCCCCATGTCAATTAATTTCATTTTGCCAATACCAATGTCAATATTTATGTCTTCCATGTCTTTCTTAATGATATTCAGTTTTCCTACATTCATGCTTTTCACATTCCATATTCCAATTATTACTTTTTACTTACAACTCTTCCTCTTTCTTTGTGTTTCCAAATTTGGAGGCAAATCAGCTTCAGTTGCCATACCTATTAGTCTTCTCTAAGTATGCTCTATTTGCATAGGGTTTTCAAAGGCCTGTTATATTTTGTAAGTGGATGGCCAATCACTCTTTCTAGTCTGTCTTAATTTGGATACTTAGTTTTAGAACAATATCTACCAGACAAGCATTTTACCAAAAAAAGAAGGTGAAAGATACTTTCTCTTACAGAAATAACCAATATATTTAGTGTCTCCTCACCCTGGTGTATGTGTCTTGTCCCTTTTCTTTATCTGCTACATCAGCATCCCTTGCACTCATGTCTACCCAGTCCAGCACCTCTCTCCCCCTAGTCACCTCTTGATAGGATGGCTTAGGCCAAAAGTCACTTCTCTGAGGTTTTTCTCCTCACACTGCTACTATTCTCTCACACTGATGCCTGTCTTGCATTTAGGAGGGTATAAGTCCAAATCTCATCTACCAGTTTCAGGGGAAAATTTTTGTCTAAGACAGTACTGGGGAATGGGTTTTTGCCCCTGACCGTCGCTCTAGGGCTGTCGTTTTGTGACTTAGTGTCTCTCCTCTTCCTTTTGCACCACATTTCTGTCACATAATATAATAATTTCCAGGGTGAGGGCTAGGTTTCCTCAAGATCTGTTATGCTGGTGTTGTTTATTTCCTGACACAGGCCTGGGACTGAATGTCTTTTCCTTATAAAACTGAGTTATTCCACTCAGCTTAATGCTGATTCAGAATTTATTTTTTTTTGGGGGGGGGAATAAGATTAGTTTATACTTCTGCTTTCATTTTGTATTTAAAATAATAAAATTGAATTAATGATAATGTGAATATAAGCATTTTAATGAAATTTTGCAATCACACAATAAGTGATAGTGGCAAGGAGGTGTTTGGAGGGAAAACAATAAATTATCCCACTTTTCCAACCTGAATCTGAAAATATATGAGATGAATGCCAGAGTCAGATAAATAGATCTGATTAGCTTCGTTACAAAAAGCTTTGCCTTTTAAAACTGTTTGCTATAAATTTGATTCCAACTTGTAACAATGCTATATGTGTCAGAATGGAACTATGCCCCACAAGATTCCCAATGACTTATTCATTGTACATAGATCATGTTTTCTATGAAAACACCTTTGGCTGGACTTGAACTGGAACCTTGTAAATGACACCAAATGTTAATCATTTGTACGGTCCAGAAATTCCTTTATCACTGATAAATCTCCATTATTCTGCAGCCCTAATAAATATCTTCTCTACTGAAATGAAATGACCCCTCTAGCTGTAGATTTTCTCTGCTAAACTTGTCTGAGAGGAAAAAGCAGAGAAGAGAGAAGACATGGAATCAATCTTGTTTTGTGCTTTTCCCTCCTTTACTGCAATCAGTGGAGGAGAGTAAGGAAGGAAAGGAGAAGCTATAAATTATTCTCTCATAATTTCTTCTTCTAACAAAGCTCTTGTAGAATAGTAGCAAGAAGCTGCACAACAATACTGAAGGCACGAGTTTAAATCTGACCCACCAGAGAAAGATGAACAATTTCCTCCCATGTGATTTACTGCTGCTGAAAGCCCTTTGGAATGTCAGCTATGAGTTGGTTCCAAATCAATGGCACACAACAACAATAACAACAATAGGGAGTGAATTAAGAATACTATTTTCCTTTTTTGGAAATATAAAGAACAAAGAAGGAAAATTGTAAGATACTTTTGAAAAAAAATTTGTACTAGTTTACATACAAAGTTCATATACACTTTAAAGAGTAAAGTCACTTTCTATTTCATTGTAGTTCATATGGCTTGATATATTTGGGGGGGGAAAACACCACAATTTGAGTTTTTATATTTTTAGAAAAGCACAAAATTTGGGATGTTTTAAAAGAATAAAAATCTTTATTAAGGACAAACCTAAATCTTTAAAATTACTTCCTCTACTTTTTACCCATATATCCAAGCATATAACAAGCTTTTTTAAAGTGTTCATCATGTTGCCCTTTCTTTTTTTATTTTTCTAGTTATCAAAGACATATGAGTCCCAAGAAATACCCTTAAAAGAATTGTAAGGTGGAGAAATTGTCAATTAATAAAAAACAATAATAATATATTAGACTATCATACATTAACTAATAGACGTAGGAACATTATAGTTACAGTAAGTATGAAAAAGTGAGAGGATAAGTAATAATTAAAAGAAAAAATAAATAGAATGAGAACATCAAACATGTAGTGGCATCCTTAGTTTTGATGGGTGAATAGGAGTCCATTAGGGGAGATAAGGTGAAAACAAAGGTAAC
>NW_006399762.1:809708-815347 GCF_000299155.1 Elephantulus edwardii
CAAATGGAAACACCTGCGTGCAAAGGCAGACCTGTCTGAATGTGTGAATGTGTAGCATGTCAGAAAGGAGAAAACTAAAAGGACAGCCAAGTATACCCTTTGCACAGGTAAAATATTATAACTTAAAGTTCATTAAAATAAAATTTTGCATAATTTAATACAGTTACAAGGACCTAGATGTGAGGCATTTTGAATGACTTATTAAAAATATAATTCAGCAAATTATTCATTAAACATTAATTTGAAGCCGATCCCTCATTTCTGTATGCTTTCCAAGGCTCATATCTCAGAGACATTTGAAATCTGAATTTAAGCATTTATGTCTATAACATATAAACCAAAAATATTTTGCTTCAGGGTCATTAATATTTTTAGAATAATAAACCATGGCCTCTCACCCTCTCTAGTTGGTAGAGTGCCGTTCAGGAATGTGTTTCCCTATGCGAACTCGTGAGGCAAATAAAGTAGTGCTCTTATTAAGGAAATCTATTTCCTCTGAGAGGTCAAAGTATGACAAGGACTATTTTTCCAACTTAGTGTAAATTTCATAACATCAGTACCATGCAAAGCAAACTGACAAATGGAACAGCTCTCACACATCACCTCCACAAAACACGTGAGCCCAGAAAGGGCAGCAACTACCTTCACTGCAGAAAAAGCCCATTCATCCTCTAAATTGTTCTTTAAGGTAGATATTTGTGATTCTTTTCCAATTATGTTGCCTTTCTTCAGGACAGATAAACTGATATGTCTTCTTTTGCTTTGCTTTTTGTTTTTCTCACTGTTTCTTCACTGTCTTCCCCCCTCCGTTTTCACAAATAGAACCCAGTCATTGAAAAGTCTGAAATGCAAATCCAAAAGTTCAACTTATCTAGGACTATCTTTAAGTACAAGGTTGACATTATCTCAGCCTGCATCCTGTGTAATTATAGTATTTGGCTGGCATTGCTTTGCAAGGCCTGAAATCCATCAGGTTCTAGTTAATCTGTCTTGAGTAACCACAGCTGGTTGGCCGGAAGAAACCGATTATGAAATAAAGTTGTTGTGTCTTAATAATACAGATTACAGATATGGTGGGCAAGTTCTATCTAAGGTTAACCTTTCCCTGCTTATGAAGGCTCATATAATGTGAAGAAAGGAATTTGTTTCTGAAAAGTCGTCTTTATTTCATATTTTGTATAGTCTTTCTTTTTACCCTTCCTCCAAAATCTTAATTTTCATTGCAGTTAAGTGAAACATGTATCTTACCCCTTTGGAGGTTTTCCAAACAGATAAAACTGGGAATTTAATGGACATGAAATCAGCTTCCTTCTTTTTAATTAGACTGTACAGATTCTTGTCTTGTTTATTAAGACTTAGTTAATCTTGCTAATGTTGAG
The DNA here is from genome assembly GCF_000299155.1 of Elephantulus edwardii. Lineage (NCBI taxonomy): Eukaryota > Metazoa > Chordata > Mammalia > Macroscelidea > Macroscelididae > Elephantulus > Elephantulus edwardii. The sequence continues at coordinate 811,088 of NW_006399762.1, forward strand.
GTTATGAGTTACTCATACTAGATAAAGGATAGCAATTAATTTGACCATTATAGACTGAAACATTGCCTGGAATAAGGTCTTGAGCACAGCAGAGTGGTAGAATTGTATAGAATGTGCCCGGGTTTTGTTTGAACCTGTTGTAGAGTTGATATGAGTTTAAACACTCTAGCATCTAACTACAACAACAACTACTTTGTTTAGAAAATAACTAGCAAATAGTTTAGCATTATATATAATTGAGCAATACTGAGCACATAAAATAGACTCGTAGAATCTAAAAAAAATCTTTCACAGCAAGGAAAAGTCAGTCAATTTCAAATAATTTTAACCCTTTCTGACAGAAATAGATTTTAAAAAAGGCTTATCTGATAACTATGAAAAGACACAGTCTCTGGCAGTTAAGGGCAAAAACTTTGGGATCGTATCTCCTGGGTTTGATTCCCAACTTTGCCACACACCAGCTGTGTGACCTTGGGAACATGTACTCAACCTCTCTGTTAACTAAAATGATGCTGATAATAGTAGTTGTCTCATATGGTCATTCTGAGACGCTACTTCATATGACTATTATGGCACTCAAATGAGTTAACACAATGTCTGTAAACTACTTAGAACAGAACTTGGTATTTAATAAGCATCATAAGTGTTTGCTGTTGATAATACTAAAACAGCTAAAGAACAAAGATTGACCAAATCATATTGATGCTGTTGAGTAGTCAAGAAGGACAGCTTGCAAGACCTGTAACCCCAAATTCTTACATTTGCTACTTGATTATTAACATTTAACAACAAACCCATTACTCTCCAGTCACCTCCAATTCCCAAAGGCACTGTAGCACAGAGTGGAATTGCCTTATAGGCTCCCAAGTTGTAATCTTCATAAAGAGAGCACTGCTGATATAGTCTATAGAGAGTTGTGTTGCTAACCCAAAAGTAATGCTTCTCCCATGGTTCAAATGCATCAGCCAGTCCTCAGGGAAAGACGAGCAGTCTCTTCTTGTGAAATTTACAGTCGTGGAAGTCTTCTGGAGGGTCAGCTATGAATTGGGACCAACTCAATGGCAATAAGAGGAGGAGGAAGAGGAATCTTCATAGACACAGACTGCTATATATTTCACCAGGGGTGTGACTTGTAGCTTTCTTTTAAATCTATCCCATTGTGTTTACTGACAAGAAAAGAAGAATATACATACAAATGGTGTGTTGTAAATTTCTTTTGGTGGGACTAGGATGAGAACAATAGAGACTATATATGATTTGCTGGAGACTGAGTGTACTCATAGAAGTTTCCAGAATTTTCTTTATCCACTGCTGTCAATACCCTTAGAGCATATGCCTAGATGGCTGTGGAAAGTCCTTCCACAAAAGAATTCATCTTAGTTTGTGTGCTTCCAAGCACATTTTGGCATCCATGTCCTAGTTGTTGGGCTGACTCTTCTATCTTAATAATTACATCCATAATGTAAATGAATCCAACAACAGTGCTTAATTACATGCTCTTTATTACATACCTACTTACTGCAAATACATGTCATCTCTCTTTTGCCATGTTCTTCTTGTTCTGTCCTGTCAAGTCAGAACCAACCAATAGTAGCCCCTTCACCTGGTTTTCAGAAACAATAAATCACACAGGAGGATGATGTCATAGTTTGTCGATTAATGAATTCTAAAGAAAATAAATACTGTGTATAAATACACTGGAAGCAGCAGTGGCATCCACTTCCTAAATAACATGCCTCTGGAAACTCTATGAACTTTGATAAATGTTGATGGCTGTAAAGGGGCTTCAGGCCTTTTGTTCATAGGGTCACTATGAGTCGTTCTCGACTCGAAGGCAATCAACAACAGCAACAACATAAATACACTAAAGAGTATCAACAGTAAATCAAAAACCATGCTGATAAAAGCATATTTGAATAATTTTCTGAATCTTGTGTTTTATTTAAAATTGAGGAATTCCTTTTAAATTGTGTTAATTTTTCATTTTTAGAAATTATATCTTTCAACTTCTAAGATGTTGTCATTGTTGTTGTTGTTGTTATGTGACATCAAGTAGCCTGCAACCCATAACAACCCTATGTATAGCAGCTCTGAACTCTGCCCTGTCCTGATACAGTCTCACTAATTCCAACACACCAACCCTCATTATCAATCCACCTCATTCGGGGTCTCTTCCTTTTTTCCACTGTCCCTCCCACCCTTCCATAGGCAAAACGCTTAGGAAAGATCTTAGATAGATTGTATATTGTGTAAATGATTTCAAGTTATGTATGCATTCTTTTAGGGAGGGCTTAGTGGCAAGAAGCTATGCTGCAATCCTGAAGGCATGCAGTTCGAATCCACCAACTGCTCCACAGGAAACCATCAGCAATCTCCTCCCATGCGATTAACTGCCTCTGAATACCTACCAGAGGTTCAGCTATGGGTTGGTTCCAACTCAATGGTACACAACAACACCAACAACAACAATCACACACGGCATTCATTTATGTTTGACAATCTTAGAATACCTTTTTATTATATCTGGAAACAAAATCTGAAAGTTAAAATATGTCAAGCACACAGATCATCTTCATACTCTCAATAAAGCATTTGAAAGCCTTTTATTTTATAATCTAAAAATGAATTTCTATGTTAGAAGCTATTTTCAGCATAATAAATGTATAAAACTTACTAATGGCAAGCAAACTACTGAATTTTCCTATGAGAAAAGTCTTATGAGTTGAAACAGAGGGAATTTAAGAGTAAATATATTTTGAAAAGTAGCAACTACTCTCAATGAAGAAGGAAATCATTTTTTTAATTCAAGTTTAATGCCCGGATGGAAGTGAATGGCCTATATTTTTAGTTGTTGAGAAAATATTTCTTCAGCATGATTTTTCAGGAGGAGTTTAAAGTAGACAGAGTCTGGGATTTTCTTTTGCTCCCAAATTCTGTCTCAAGATATAAGAGCTGCTGCCACTGCTGCTGTTGCTGTTGTTTTTGCCATGTGCTGTGAAGTTGACTACGACTCATTAAGCAACTCTATGAACATACTAGAAGCCATTTTTGGAATCACCTCATCAACTCTTCTTATTGATGATCTTTCCTCTCTTTCACTTAGCCTGTATATTTCCCAGTATGATCTCTAACCCCTTCAAAAATATGCCCAAAGTATGTGGGAATATATGCCATTAAATAAAATACCTTTAAAAATTGGATTATTCTGAATATATATTAGGAAAACAGGCTATTATAAATGTTCATGTTTAGATTTTTTTTTCTCAAGTACTGGCTTTTAAAAAAAATTAATAATGTTCAGTGTTGCTTGTGTTTCCATTCCTATAGTGGGCTTCCTAACATCTGTTTTCCATTTTTCTTTAATTTCCACTCATGACCTTTGGCCTATTCTCTGTTTGGAGAAAAACAGGAATTAACGCTGACATTATCTCTGTGTCTTCTCCAAAATGAATAAATTGAAATTTTTAGCCTGTCTTATGTTCACACTATGGCTTCCTGACCCCCAAATCAATTTTCTATTGTTTAGGAGGAGGAAGTTTTGTAAAGTTCAGAAGGGAAGTCCACAGAGGAAAGTGCTGGCTGGGATGGCAGTGTGACAGTGATGTCACAAAAATTTTGTTCTAGATCTGTGGTCACTGTGGAAAATTACTAGATAACTCTGGTGGCCTATGAGTAAAGAGTTGAATTTCCAACCCAAAGGGAAGTGGTTCAAATCTACCCGCTTTTCTTTAGAAGAGAAAGGGCAATCTCTTTCTATGTGATTTAAAGTCTCTGAAACTCAGAGAAAGGTCAGCTACAAATCAGTTTCTACTGGCTGACAATAAATCGAATTGTGGAGTTGAGGCTTGCATTGTAGAAAATCCCCCAATTATGGCACAATATGAAATTCTAGTTGTTGTTATGTGCCATTGAGTCAACTATGACTCATAGTGACTCATTAACTTGCCCTATCCTGAGCCAACCTTACCATCTCTGACACACTTGCTGCCATTGTGCAATCACTGTGTCTTGAAGTTCCTATATTAGTTTTTCATATGAGACTGAGGAATATGATCTTAATATACCTTGAGAATTTTGCATGATAAGAAGAATAAACAGATGAGCAGGTTCTCAAGCAGGATGTTTAAGAAGTGAAAGTAGTCAGCAAAAGTAATGATGAGGTAAAGAGGGGGAATTTGATATTATATTAAAGAAACGTACACAGTAGAAGACAGAAAATCAGCATTATACGGAACACATGTATAGAAGACAGTTAACATT
>NW_006399762.1:815722-818208 GCF_000299155.1 Elephantulus edwardii
GGAGTCAGTTCCAATTCAGTTACTCTGTGTAAAGCAGGAAAAAAGTATCGTCTGGTGTTATGCCATGCTCAGATCTTTGCTACAATTGAGTACATACTAAACATAATATACCTAAAATTAATTCTAGATTTCTTGATTTCACAGGCTCAAAAATTATTGTGTTGTGATGTAAAAAATGCCCTCAAGATCTAATTGACTAGTACTCTCTCTATACTGTGAAAGGATTATTGAGTTTTAGGATTCTTTTGTTTATTAATGATTCCTGTCTCCTTTCTTGCTTTAATTTATTTGTTTTTATGTCCCTGGGCTTAGCAGGAGTCCAATAAGATCTTAAGCAGTACTTTATAGGAAATAGCTATCAGATATCTAGGCTCACAACTATTACGTCTAAAGCTAGAATGAATTAATACTGAGCAGTTTTTAAACAGCCAAACATTAGTAATATTTATGAGCATTTAGAGATGAAAAAACTCGAATAAGATGTACATTGTTCATATTTTGTAAGTTCTCTTGACTATAATGAACTCTGATAGCCTAGTAGCCACATCACAATCATGAAGGCAGGCAGTTCAAATCCACCAGCTGCTCCATGAGAGAAGAATGGCCAGTCTTCTCCTGTGCAGTAAACTACTTCTGGAAACCCACTGGAGGATCAGGTACAAGTCGATTCCAACCCAACAGTACACAACAACAACAACATTGACTTGTTGTTATTGTTTTTGTTGTGTACCATCAAGTTGGAACTGACCCATAGTTGACCCTCCCGCAGATTTTCAGAAGCAGTTAATCAAATGGGAAGAGATTGCCTATCTTTCTCCAGCAGAGCAGCTGATGGATTTGAACTGTGAGCCTTAGGCATTGCAGCACAGTTTCTTGCCACTAGGCCACCAGAGTTCTGCATATTTTATGGACTGAAACTCTTAATCTAAGGCAGTTCCTGAAATGGAATAGTCATTCGGAATCCATTAGCTGAGAATGACAATATTGCATACTCACTCAGAGCACCACACTGATGCACACACATAATGGATTCATAATGTAAATTATGTTATTTCTAACAAATGTGTTAAAATCCTTTAACACAGACAAACACAAAAGGATATGAGCAAGTGAATGTGACCACACTTATATGTATAGGTTTGTCATAGGACAGTTCTACATGCATATTTGTATGTATTTGTATAGTCTATAGATACATCCAGCTATTTGTATGTATTTGTATATTCTATAGATATATCCAGCTATTTGTATGTATGTGTATATTCTATAGATATATCCAGCTATATGACAGAGACAACAGCTGGCAAAATATCTTCCAAAACAAACAGCCTTTAGCAATGTATAGTTGCAAGCGAGCCCAGCCTTCCTACCAACGGTTCCATTTACATGGGTGTCATACTGCAACATTTGAAACGAAACTACCCTGATTAGTCATATCAGATATATTATGGAGTACAGGAAAATATGATATACATGTGTCCAACATTAATTTAAGGAGAGAGTTTCTGTGAACTGTGTTTTTAAAAATATTTATTTCTTTCCAGTTTTTTGTATACTCAAAAACCTAAGCATAGAAATTCCATATAACCTAGCTATTCCACTGATTTACTGCTAGGAATATATCCCAAGGAAAATAGAAGTGTGACAAAATTGGGGATTTGTACACCCATGTTCATAGCAACATTATTCACGAAATCAAGAAAATAAAAACAGTCCAAATGTTCATCAACAAATGAATTGATTGAGAAACTGTGGTATGTTCCAGAATGGAATATTATGCAGCACTCAGGAGAAATGATTATGAAAACATTTTAATAAGCATGGGAGAGGCTAGCAACCTCTACGGAGGTTATTGAGTAAACAAACTCAGTCTCATAAGGACAAAACTACATAAGACCATTGTAAAACATGAAGGATTAGTAGTAACCTTCAGAGTGAGGGAAGAGTATGGGACAAAGGGACCTGAGGATGGGAAGCGAGGATATCACAGGCTCACAGAGTTTGGTGGGAGGGGGGGAAAGTGTGAAGGAATTAAGAAAAATGTCATTGGAACCTGAAAATATGGGATGATAATAGGTATAGATAAATGCAGAATGGTTTTATAAAACACAATGCATGAAAATGACCAAAAGAATCACAATGTGAATGAAAAAGTGTGTGAAACGCAATGCATATAAATAAAAGACAATGTATACAAATTCTGTATGCAACAAAAATAAAATTTTAAAAATCAATCGTCAAAAATACAATTCATAGTTGACAAAAACAAACAAAAGTAGTCCCTTCTTTCAATGATTTGTTTAATATCTACCATGAGGATTGGCTTATTCTGAATATTTGTATTATAAATTCTAGAATTTTGTTCGATTTGTGCTGAGTGCTATATGTACACTACTAAATGTGAAAAGAAACACTTCACATTAAGATCAGAGCAGAAAATATCTTCCTTCTACTAGCTTGGAAAGCAAGTGTGTAAAAGAATACAA
>NW_006399762.1:819975-822285 GCF_000299155.1 Elephantulus edwardii
AACGTAATTTGTTTTTCAACTCCTTTAGCTTAAGAAATGCTCAGAGAGTTTGGCCCTTTTGATTTTCTGACTCCAGCTCTCTGCACATTTAATTATAGTATCTTGCTTTGTCGTCTTGAGCTGCCTTTTGAACTTTTCTGTTCAGCTCTTTGATTTCTTGGTTTCTTCCTTTAGCTTTGGATTTTCAGCCCTCTAATGTAATATTCAGGGTCTTATCTGACATCCATCTTGATCTTTTCTTCTTCTTCAGCCTTTGTAATCATCTTGCACTCTTTGTGGACGATTTTCTTGCTATCCTTCCAGAGCTCATTTGGTCCACGCTCATTGGTGCTCACTAGCCAGGAAGTATTTATTAAGGAAGACTAAAGACTACACATTTGGATATAGATTACGCCTCAACATAAAATAAACAAATAAACAAAACCCTAAAAAACTTAGACTAATTAGTAACATTGTGATAGAGGGAGAAAAAAAATTAAATTTCCTGACAATTGAATTTCACTTGGATCCACAATCAACACTCATGATAACCACAGTCAGGAAGTCAAAAGATATGTTAATGGTGAACCTCTTTCTCATATACTCTGGGTATGTTGTCAGGAAGATGTAGTCCTTGGGAAAAGACATTATGGTAGGAAAAGTAGAGAGCTGGTGAAAGAAAAGAAGATCCTCAAGCAGATGCATTGATTCAAAGAACAACAATAATGGGCTTGAGTATGACAGAGATTATGAGACTAGCATTGGATAGCCTAATGTCAGACTTGTTTTTAATAGGGTTGTTATGAGTTATAATATTTTATCTGGTAGCACCTAAAAATAACAATAACGTGTGACATTAGAATTAGAGGAAGATTCAACAATAACCTGCCTTATGCAAATGACACAACTTTGCTTGCTGCAAGTAAAGAGGATTTGAAGCTCTTATTAAAGAAGATCAAAGTTTTAGTCTTCATTGTGAACTATACTTCGACAAGAGAACAAAATTCTTCACAATTGGACTAACAAAGAGCAAAATGATAAGTGGAGAATAATTTTACATTGTCAAAGTTTTTCTGTTTTTAGATTAGCCATCAACATCCGTAACACTGGAAGCAACATGCTAGCAGTTGTCTATAAATCAGATGACATATTATATTAGACAGATCTGCAATGCAGAACCTTTGTAAAATGTTAGAGAGCAAGAATGTCAATTTAAGGATGCAGGTGTGCCTAATCCATGATGTGATATTGTCAAATGTATCATATGTGTATCTTTGAATTGAGTAGGTAAAAAATATTGACTATAATATGGACTGCCAAAAGAACAAACAAAACCGTCTTACAATAAGTGAGCAGTGTTCCTGAGAAAAATCAGTGTTGAAACATGGTCTCACACACTTTAGGAGTGATAAGTCCTATCAAAGAAACATCATGTTTGGAAATCCAGATAGCCAGTGAAAGAGAGGCCCTCAGCAAGACAAATTAATACAGTAATTGTAACAGGCTCACACAAAGAGATTGTAGAAATGAGGCAAAACAAAGAAAAGTTTCAATCTACCATACTTAGAGTCACTTTGAGTCTTAGCCATCTTGGCAACACCTAGATTTATGGACATTCTGGCTTATTCAGATGACACATAGGAAGAACTATTTATCTACTTTCAAAAATTATCCAATAAAATGTTACAATGGCAAGGAGACATTGCCTAATACAGTGCTGGAAAACAAGTCCATGAGGTTGAAAGACAATCAAAGAACTGCTTCCTCAAAGTACAGTCTATCTTAATGACCTGCCTGGAAGAAAGTCTTGGAGACCATTTTTGTGACATGTGTTGAAGTGGCACTGCTGAAAAGAAGAAATAACAACTTCAAAAACTATTACAGATTGACATAACAACAACAACAAGAAGCAACAATGAACATGTCAGTGAGTATGAAGACAAGTCAGGTCCAGCAATCATTGTCTTCTGTTACACATAAGAGCATCATGAGTCAAGGACAATGTGACAGCAACTAGCAACAGCAACAACATAGGCATGGAGCAAAAACCTATAAATAGAAGGGATCTAACAGAAAAGGGAAAAGAAATAAGAAAAGACAGAAAACATCCGGCAATTAAATAGTCATGATTCTACATTTCTTTTGCAACTTTTTGAGTAGGAAACAGCATTCTTCTCTTGTTAAATTGACCTTTTAAGAGGCAGCATTTTGTGTTTTCTTACCTTTTTTATCTGTCTCACTTCCAATCTTTTTCTCTTCTTAGATTTCACGGAAGATATGTTCACTCCAAGAAATCATTAGAACATGAGATTAACACAGATGCAATTTTAT
>NW_006399762.1:822575-824857 GCF_000299155.1 Elephantulus edwardii
GATATAATTAACAAAGACCTCAGAACAGAATTATATCTTGTGTAATTTGTTGTCTGAGAGGTATAAATTTTTGCAACAATAAAAAATATTTACCGAGTTGTTTCTCTTGTTAGATGCCATCTGGTCAACTACCACTCATAGAAACCCTACGAACAGCAGATCTGAAACTTGTCTTATTCTGCATCATTCTTATCAGCGTCAACATAGTTGAGCCCGTTGCTGCAGTCACTGTGTCAAATCCATCTTGTTACTGGTCTTCCTTTCTTCTGCTTACCCTCCACCTTTTCAGGCATGATATCCCTTTCCAAGTATAGCCTCTCCTAAGAACATGCCTAATGTATGTTACATGAAGGTTCCCTGTCCTTGGCTCTAATGAGGGAGGGTTGCACTTTCTCCAAGATATATCTGCTTGTTATTTTGGCAGTCTATGGATATTCAATATTCACCAACATCACAACTCAAAGACAGTGATTCTTCTGTCATCCTTTTTCATTGTCCAGTTCTAATCCCTACCAAATCAATATTACACAAAAGCAATCTTTGATTCACTATTTTCAGAATGAAACAACTGGTATTTGTAGTTTCAAAATAGACTCATCTACTCCGTTATCAACAAACTTTCCATGTCAGCAGGCTGGAAGTCTTTTGTTTCTAGGTAATCAGGACTTAACTTGTTGGGCAGGCTTTTATATTTAAAAGTCAGCTGGGCCTGAACTAAGTCCCTAGTTTGGAGGCTAATGTGTGATGTGGTTAATTCTGGAAGGTAGGTTCTTTTGTTTTGGTTAAGGGTAGGGTGTGAACTGTTCAGTTGTTTTGTTTTTCAATTTCATTCAAAACTGGGTGTGTGCTAATTGGATTTGTTGGGTTTTGTTAACAGTGAGTTGTGGGCTGGAAGCCTCTTGATTAGAGTCAATCAGGACCTGGTGGGTGGGTTTTTCTATTTAAAAGTCAGCTGATACTGTGTTTGGGATGAAAATTCTGCTAAGTGGTAAAGCACTGGTCCGTCAATTTCCTGTAGTGAGGTAACTTGTTGTGATGCTAAGCACTGTGCCTCTGTTGTGTCAGATGGCATATATTGGTTACCCATGGAAGACAGTGTTTGATGGAGCTCCCAGTTTAACACAGGCTTGGAAGAAAGAATGGCATCCATTTCCTAAACAATATATCTCTGGACAGTCTATGAACTTAAAGAAACAATGATAGTTATAGAACAGGGTTCAAGTATTTTGTTCTAGGATCGCTATCAGTCTTGTTCAACTCAACAACACTTAACAACAACAACAACCCCAACTATAAACATATTGAACTCAAAGCAAATACTTATAAGACATATTTTAATCTACATATACTCTCATTTTCTGTAGTGTGTGTGTGTGTGTGTGTGTGTGTGTGTGTGTGTGATTGTGAAAGCCAATTCATCAACATCTTTCTTTATGTATATCAAAGTACAAATTCCTTACCTCATGCTTCTTCTCATTCTCTGGATTTGACTTACGCTATTTCTCCCAAAAAACTACTGACAAAAGTCCTTTCAGTTCAGCATGCAAACACATGTTAACTTATTTCCTTAGTTCTACTGCTTCTTTTTACTTTTTCAAAGGCTGTATAAGGGCATAAAGTAGCAATATTAGAACATGGCTGAAATACATTCTTAACACTGGTCCAGAAAGGAACAGGGAGATGTAAGAGCAATAGAGTTTAGAAGCTTTGTGACTTTCACAGTTTGGTGGATGGAGAGAGGGGATGAAGAAAATGGGAAAGATCCAGCAGGGACCTGAAAAATTGGATAATGATGGGTAAGCTCCAATGGTAATTTATTTTATAAACGTAATGTATGGGAATGATTTTAGGAAACTCACACTATTTTTCATTCACCAAAAGACATGTCAACTCAAAAGAAACTCAACAAAGATTCAGAAGATCTAAACTATACAATCAACCAACTAGACCTTGTGGATGAATTCAGGGTACTTCACCCAACTAAAACTAAATACACTTCTTCTCACATGCACATTGTACATTCTCCAGAATACATCATACATTAGGACACAGAGCAACAAATTAAAACACACACACAACATCGAAATAATATAAAGTATCTTTCAAAACACAATGCCACAATTAAACTAGAGGTTAACCACAGGAGGGTAAAGCTTACAAAACCATAACAATAGGCACACACATTAAAAAAGGAAGGAAGAAAAAAAATCAGTGATCTAATTCAACATCTTCACCAAACACAAAAAGAACAACAATCAAATCCTACAGACCCAAGAAGAAAA
>NW_006399762.1:826699-827597 GCF_000299155.1 Elephantulus edwardii
AATAGAAGGGAATTTCCTCAACATAGTGAAAAGTACGTATGCAAAATGAAGAGCCAACATTATTCTCAATGGAGAAAGACCAAAAGCATTTCCCTTGTTAACAGACCAGACAAAGATGCCCACTGACACCACTTCTATTTAATATTGCACTGAACGTCCTTGTTAGGGTAATACCACAAGAGATGGAAATAAAAGGCATCCAGATTGGCAAAGAGATGGTTAAAATATCGCTGTATGTGGATGATATGTTAGTGTACATAGAAAACCTCAAAGACTCAACAACAAAAACAGCCGCAACAAAATAGTAGGCCAATTAGTAGAGTGACAGGGTATAATATTATTATTCAAAAATTAGTGAGATTCCTCTACAATAACAAGGAGAACTCAGAAAAGGAATCCCATGGAACACCAGGAGAATAAATAGGTCTGTCTTGGAGATTGTGAAACCAAGTTTCTCCTTGGAGGCAAAGATTTTGAATCTCCTTCTCACATACTATGGGCATGTGGCCAGGAGGAGCCAGTCCTTGGAAAAGAACATCACACTTGGAAGGGTGGAGGGACACACAGGAGAGGAAGACCCCAGGTAAGATTTATTGACATGATAACTGGAACTAGAAGATTAGGTATGCCAGAGTCAATGAGACTCAATCAAAATAGGGCAAACTTCAGAGCTTTTGTACCTAAGGTCTCGATGAGTCTCAGGCAATTCCATAGCATATAAGAACAAAAACAATGAATGGAAACAAGACAAAAAAAGAAGTTTTTCACACAGAGATGCTAAAAGAAAGTGGATGGGCCATAACACTCAGAAACAACAGAAAAAGAAACAAAGCAAAATGGCAATAGTAAAACCTTAATAATAATCATACTTAACATGAATGGACTAAATGTACCAATT
>NW_006399762.1:829161-830847 GCF_000299155.1 Elephantulus edwardii
TCAATTCATCTCATCCAGGGTCTTCCTCTCTTGTGCTGTCACTCCACCTTCCCATACACGACCTCCCTTTCCAAGGACTGGTCCTTACTTGCAACACGTCCAAATTAAGTTCAGAATCCTTGCCTCCAAGGAACAGCTTAGTTTGACCCTCTCTTGGATGAACCTGTTTTTTCTGTAAGTAGTCTATAGTATATTCAATACTCTTCTCCAGCACCATAGCTCAAAGGCATCAATTCTCCTTCTGTTATCCCTACTTATTGTCCAGCTCTCTGATAGATAGCAAGCAATTGCAAGTACCATGGCCTAGAGCAGGCGCACCTTAGTCTCCATACTGACACTGTTGCTCTTTAATACTTTGGAGAGATCTCTGACTACTTTGCACTTTCCCAATGCAATTTGTCATTTAATATCCTCACTGTTGGTACCAATAGTGTTGATTGTGGAGCCATGCAAACTAAAGAAGTTAACAATCTCTACCTCTTCATCATGTATCATGATGCTACCAATTGGTGCAGGAGTGAGAACCTTTGTTTTCTTGATTTTAAACTTCAATCTATACTGAATACTGCAGTTTTTTACTTCTTCAGGTCCTCCTCAGTTTCAGCAATTAGGGTTGTGTCATCTGCATAATGCTGATTGTTGATGAGTCTACCTCCAATCCTGATGTCACATTTCACCTCATATATCCTAGCTTCCTGGATTATCTGTTCTCCATATAGATTGAAAAGGTATGTAGATAGGACACATCCAAGTACACACACTTCCCAATTTTGAACCATGCAGTATTTCTCTGTTCTGTTCTGCCAACTGCCTCCTGGTGAAAGTATAGATTTCGCATAAGCATGGTCAAGTGTTCTGGGATGTACATTCTTGTCATAGGTAGTCACAGTTTGTTGTGGTCCACACAGTTAGATGCTTTTGCATAGTCAATGAAACACAGATAGACATTCCTCTGGTACTCCCCACTTTAAGCCAAGATCCATTTAACATTAGGTATAATATCCCTAGTACCACAGCCTCTTCTAAAGCCAGCCTGAACTTCTGGTAGTTCTCTGCTGATGTGCCAATCCAGTCATTTTTGGGTAGTTTTCAGTAGAATCTTTCTTGCATGTGATATTAATGATGTTGTTTGATAATTTTTGCACTCTGTCAGATCACTTTCTTTGGAATGGCAACAAATAATTGTTCTCTTCCAGTTAGTCGGCTTGATTGTTGTCCTCTAGATTTCGTGGCATAATGTTATAGTAGTAAAGTTTTGAATATATGATGGACTGCAAAAAGAAGAAACAGCTCTGTTTGGAGTAATAGAAACTAGCATGCCCTTTAAAGACAAAGACAATTAAAACATGTGTCACATAATTTGGACATGCTTTCAAGAAGGAAGAGATCTTGAAAAAGGATAACTTACTTGGAAAAGGAGATAGGGTGCATCCCTGGCGTACGCCCTTCCCAATGTTGAACCATGCAGTGTTCCCTTGCTCGGTTCTGATGACTGCCTCCTGGTCCAAGTATAAGTTTTGCATTAGAATGATCAAGTGTTCTGGGATTCCCAATCTTCTCAGAGTCAGCCATAGTTTGTTATGATCTACACAGTCAAATGCCTTTGCATAGTCAATGAAACACAGATAGACATTCCTCTGGTATCCCCTGCTTTCAGCCAAAATCCATCTAACATCAGCTACAATA
>NW_006399762.1:830947-836748 GCF_000299155.1 Elephantulus edwardii
ACTCAACAACAACAACAGCAGCAGCAAAAACTGGTAGAGCAAGTAGGTCAATTAGTAGAGTGACAGGATATAATATTATTATTCAAAAATTAGTGAGATTCCTCTATAATAACAAGGAGAACTCAGAAAAGGAATCCAAGAAAACAGTACCATTTACAATACCAAACCACAGACTAAGATACTTGGTAGTGAACCTAACTAGAGAGGCAAAAGACTTGTACAAAAAAGCTACAGAGCATTTCTGCAAGCAACTATGGTGTTGTTTTGTGCTGTCAAGTTGCCTGTGACTCATAGAGACCCTATATGCAAAGCCCTAAACCCTGTGCTATCCTGTACCAAACTTATTGTCTCTGACATACCCACCCCCACTACCCAAGTCACTAAATCAATCCATCTCATTGAGGGTCTTCCTCTCTTTTGTTATCCAGCCACCCTCCCAAGCATGACGTCCCTCTCCAAGGACTGGTCCCTCCTTGCTACATGTCCAATGTATGTCAGACAAAACTTCAGAATCCTTACCTCCAAGGAGCAGCCTGGTCTCACCCTCTTTAGGTTGAATTGGTTTGTTCTCCTAGCAGTGCATAATATATTCAACACTCTTTTCCAGTACCCAGCTCAAAGACATCAATTCTTCTGTCATCTCCAGTCATTGTCTGGCTCTCTGATGTATAGTAAACAATTGCAAATACCATGGCCTGGAGTATGTGCACCTTAGTCTCCATAGTGATATTGTTGCTCTTCAGTAATTTGGACAGGTCTCTGACAACTTTGCACTTTACCAATGTAATTTGTCTTTTAATATCCTGACTGCTGGTACCAATAGTGTTGATTGTGGAGAAATGCAAACTGAAGAAGTTAATAATCTCAATCTCTTCACTATATATCATGATGCTGCCAACTGGTGCAGGGGAAAGAATCTTTGTTTTCTTGATCTTAAACTTCAATCTATCTTGAATACGGCAGTCTTTGACTTCTGCAGCAAGCCCTTCAGTTTCTCCTCAGTTTCAGCAAGTGGGATTTTGTCATCTGCGTAATGCAGATTGTTGCTAAGTCTACCTGCAAAAGGCTGAAAGAGGATTCACATCTCACACCACACACAACAAAAAAATCAAATAAAGATGTATCAGAGACAGTGAAATAAAACCTAACACCAAAAAGTTCATCAGATACAAACTGGGATCAAGCTTAGATGGTCTAGTCTATGGTATAAACAGATTGGCAAATACAGCCAGAAATCCTCAGTCTGGAAAGAATAAAATTGATGAATTGGATCTTCTAAAGATTAAATCTCTATGATCATGAATTTGTTTTCCAACAGAGTGAAAAGAAAACCTACTTGCTGGGAAAAATCATTTGGCAATACCATTTCAGTCAAGGGTTGAATCTTACAGGTCCTCCACAAGAAAAAGACTGATCACACAAATACAAAATGGGCAAAAGACATGAAAAGACTTTTCACAGAGGAAGATATTTGAATGGCCAACAGACACATGAAGAAATGCTCAAAATCAGTGACAATAAGAGAGATGCAAATCAAAACCACTATGTGATACCATCTAACCCAGTAGCAGACAAAATTTAACAGGACAGCAAGTAATGAATGTTGGAAAGGATGTGGCAAGACAGAAACTCTTATAATTGTTGGTGGGATTATAAGACAGTACAACCATTCTGGAAGGCACTTTGGCACTTCCTAAAAAAACTGAACACAGAAATTCCATATGACCCAGCTATGCCACTGCTCAGAATATGCCCCAATAAAATGAGAACTGAGACTCAAGAGACTTGTTACACCAATGTTCATAGCAGTGTTGTTCGCCATCACAAGAACATGGGAACAGCCCAAATGTACAACCACAGTCAAATGGATTGAGAAATTATGGTATATTCACATGATGCAATACTATGCAGCATGCAGGAATAATGATTATGTAAATTAGTCCCTAACCAGAGAGGGACTAGAGAGCATTATGCTAAATGAAATAACTCAGTTCCATTAGGACAAATATTGTGTGAGACCATTATTGTAGAATAAGTATGAAGATCTAAGTTTGGGGAGGGAGAGAGAAGAGGGTTGAAGATGGGTGGGAATGGGGGTGGTTTGTCATAGAGTTGCACAATTTGATGGGTGGAGGCAGAGATTGGTGAAGCAAATGCGAAAGATCCAGTGTGAAAAAGTGTACATGAACTTTGTAGATAAATCAGTATAAAATTAAAAAAAAAGAAGAATGTGTGGGAATGATTGTATAAAACAGTATAAATGAAGGAGAGTGTGAAACACAATATATACAAACTTTGTAAGCAAACAATATGAAGTAAAATATTACAAAAGAGCAACATCCTTTAGTATATATTAGATCTCAACACCAAAAACAAAGGGCATTATTATTGATGTAGAAAGGATTGAAGTAGTCAATTATTTCCTCTTGTGTAAATCAACAAGCAATACCTTTGCTAGAAGCAGTCAGGAGGACAGGATATGTATTGCACTGGACAAGTCTGCTGTTAGGGACCATGCCAAAATATTGAAGAGCAATTATGTCAATTAGAAGACTAAGCTGTGCCCTATTCAGGGTACATATTTATTTTCAATTGTTTTTTTTTTCAATCACTTGCTACACATCTGAGAGCTGGTCAGTGAATAAATATGACAGAACTAAAAATGGTGTCTTTCAGTGTTGGAGAAGAATATTGAATATCTCAGAGACTTCCAAAAGAGCACACAGATATATCTTGGAGAAAGGTCAGTGAGAATGCTCCTTGGAGACAAAGATGATAAAACTTTGTCTCCATAGTTTGGGCATGTTTCCTTGAAGAAGGACAGCATGCTTGGAAGGATGGAAGGATAGCACAAGAGAGGAAGACCTTGGAGCAGATGGAGTTCATGGCTCTGGATAGAACAGGTCACTATGAGTCTCAGGCAACTCGATGAACATGACAATCACAAAGATTGCTTTTGTAATTTCCAAATACAAATTGAGAACAAAAACCCCAAAATCTTCTAAGTGAAAGTTCAAACTCAATGCATTAAATTGACCTAAAACAAGAACTTCCGTCCTTTACAAATGGACTGTATTTTCGACAACTTGGAGATTTTTTTAAATTTTATTTCAACACTGTCACTATAGATTATGGATTTTAGGAGAATATCAAGTCATTTTTTAATATTAGGAAAAAATGTCATTATTCAAACTATGCTCAACCATTAAAATGAGGAAGGAAACCTGGGGAAGAAGGGAAAGGAGCTCAATCTATTATTAGCAGTGTTTGTAATAACGTGGTTAAAGTAGCCTTGGTTTAAGTAGCCTTGGTCAATATCTGAGCTTCATAAGCCACATTATTCTGAGCTAGATCCACTATTATTTCAAAACATAATGAACAATGGGGGGTTTTTTTCTGATTTTTCCCTCTATTCTGAATTATTTTATTTTTTTTAAATTGTATTTTAATTGATTTAAACAAACATTTACAGAGAAGTTAGAATTTTATTCATTCATTGTTACTCTTTTGATTTTTTTTAAATGATTAAAACTTGAAACATGAAGGTTTTCAAATGGCCTCTACTGCACTGTAAACACAAAGACAAGTAGTTGGGATCCATCAGCTGCTCTGCTAAAAAAAAAAAAAGAGCAATAGCCTCCAATGCAGTAACTGCCTCTGAAAACTCCCTGGATGTTCAGGTATTAGTGAGTTCCAACATAGCTGTGCATAAAAACAAACAATGATTTCCCTAGCATCTAAATGGATTTCTTCCCTCTTGTTAGTATGTGTGTAGCAAATATTTACAGAAAATTTCATCCTTGACACAAATGATTTTACTTACCAATGTATTGGTGTAACTAAATAGTTTACTTCTGTTTTTCACTCTGCAAAGGAAACATGGAAAGGGAAAAACAGCTGGAAAAGTTTGCACATCGGTATAGATTCTACCAAGCCCAAAGATGTGGATCCCCAACCCATGCTCCTCAGGTTCCTCAGGTGTGTGAACTTAGTAAAGACAGCAAGACATGACTCCAAGGGAAGGATGCGTATGAAACTGTTCAGCCTATTCTGTGAGTGATTAATGAATTAATGGAGTAACAAATGAACCTAGCTTCTAAAGTGTTTAAGTATTTAGCAAATTTTCCAATTTCAGATTTTGATTACTTTATTTACTTCTGAATGTCTTCAACTTCATTTCCAAGCCTATCTTCACTGTTCTAAGCAAGATTTAATGTCTTAAGAGCTCTAGTGGCTTGCTTTAAGGAGTTGTGTTACCAGTCCAAAGTATGTGGTTTGAATCTACCAGAATTTCTGCTGGAAAAAGATGGACATTATCCTCCCTTGAATTTTACTGCCTTTGGAAACTCTCTAAGGTTTAGCTATGATTCAGTTCTGACTTGATGGTACATGACAGCAACAACTCAATATTTAGTTCTTCAACCAGAGTTTGTTGTGATTCTATATACTTTTTATTCCCAACTCAAGAATAATAAATAAAAAGTATTTTATTTCTATGTCCTCTTGTTCCTAAGCAACATACCTCTAGAAACTCTATGAACTTTGATAAATGTCTATAGTTATAGAAAGGCTTCAGACTGTTCATAGGGTCGCTATGAGTCGTTTTCAACTTGAAAGCAATCAACAACAACAACACATGTTCTTTCATGAAATCTGCCTATATACTGCCATTTAAGCAAGAATGTGATGAATTTGGCGGTTGTTCCTTAGCTAAAGTAGGCTAGGCACTCTCTTCAAGCATTTGTTAGTGCTAACCCTTTTAAGGATGTCTTTAAAACACTGATTTAAAACATCTTAAAACACTGATCGTTTCTGAAATATTCATTGCACTGAAATCAATAAATCACTGAAATCCCCACTGGGCTAGAAACTTCCTGAGGTCTCAGAGGCCAAGCCAGAGTGGAGCTAGTAAACATCAGTTTCTCACAGACATGCAATTAGAACATCTGTTTGTGTCTTCTATGCCTATTAAGATGTTTACTCTGTTAATTGTAGGCATAACATGGGTATCCATTAGTACTTTTGTTTTTGCTCCCACTATAGGAATTCAATAACAGAGCTCTAGCCTAGGCCAACTACCTTGCCAGTCAATTAACAACTTGTCTTTTAAAAAAGGATATAAGAAACGGCATTTTTTCAAAACCAAATAATGAGTGGTGAAAGACAATCTTGAGAAACAATGGAGAAGATTGCAATATGGACAGATGTATTCCAGCAGTTTGATATTTAAGTGTTCTGAAGTTTCATGGTTGGGTTATGTCTCAAAGAGCCACCTTTGGCATTCAGGAACAGACTTTGAGCATCTATAAGCATTTTTTAAATATTAAGTTCACCCAAATTTCCAGCTTTGCTGCTGTTCATTTTCTAGCTTGAGTTTCTCTACATAAATGGAGGTTTAGTGGGAGTTTTTTGGGGTGGGGTTTTTTTTTTTTCAATTTTAAACCAAAACTTACTGGTACTGAGTCAATTCTTAAACATCGCTACTTTCTTTTAGGGTTTTCAAACCTCTAAATCTTTTTAGAAAGAGAGTGAACATCTTTCTCCCTTGGAGTAATTTTTGGATTCAAACCACCAACCATTCACTTAGTACCTCAAATGCACTATGCAAAATACTAGTAGGGATCCTGAATCCTAGAGTATTGTATATTGATGGAAATAAGGAAAGTACATACAGTGCTATTAGTATTTAAGATTATTAAAAATTGTTATTTTTTAATAAATGATGTATATTTTTAAATTAAACTCGATAAAGATAACACGAATGCTTAAAACTATGCAAAAATTTTGAAGTGTTTTTAAAC
>NW_006399762.1:844264-861007 GCF_000299155.1 Elephantulus edwardii
ACAGAGCGGAGTTTAGGGCTGTTGTACATAGGGTCGCTATGAGTCGCAAGTGACTCGATGGCACATAACAACAACAACTTGGAAAAGGAGTGGGTCAGTTAAAGTGCCTAAGACTCTAAACAAGATGGATTAAACACAGTGACTGTATCAATTGGCTTGAGCAGGATAGAGAGTGTATGGATGGCAATAGATAGGTCAAGACTTTAATTCATGGTTTGCACTGCCATTATGTGTCGTACTTGACTCAGTGACACCTACCAATATAGCCGCAACAGCAGGGGGGAAATTTACATAATTTTTTAATAACAACCAGTCACCCTGAGGAGACCCCGAGATAGAGATATCTTCTCTGGTCTTGTTATCATAATCTGGAGGAATATCAAGAGCAATTAATAGAACATAGTCCACAAAAACAATGTTCTACCTTTGTTAATGTTCTTTGGACTGGTAGAAATTTCCAACAGCAATCTAAGATGAAACTATCATCTGACCCTAGCCAAAAGGCTAGGAAGTCAAGGAAGGGAGATAAAAATGAAAGATACATGTTTTGTTACGTATCCTTGAGTTGATTATGACCCATAGTGACCGTATGAGCAACAGATCTGAACCTTGCCTTATCCTGCATCATTTTCATGAGCTTCTTCATAATGTAGTCACTATGTCAATCTATCTGATTGAGGGTCTTTCTCTCTTTCATTGGCATTGCTTATTGCTTCAGTAGGGAGGATTTTTGTCTACTTGATATGGAGATGTAATCCCTATTGAAGGTTGTAGACTTTGATTTTCTGCACGAAGAACTTCAAGTCTTCTTCACGTTCTACTAGCAAAATTGTTTCACTGCTTAAAACAAGTTGTTAATGAGTCTTCCTCCAATCCTGATATCACATCCTTGGTCATTTAGTACGACTTCTGCAATGATTTATTCAGCATACAAGTTGAATAAGTATGGAGAAAAGATATAATCCTTGGAATCCTCTTCTTAAACCTTTGTTCTGTTAAGACAGCTAGTTCTTGTTCTATGTAAACTTGGTGAAGCTCCTGGAGGATGACCCTGAGTCACTCTTTGAACCTGTAAAACATCCCCAAAACAACAAATCCATGTGGCTCAACTTACAGCCAAATAAAAGATAGGTCTACACAGTGGGAAATAACACATAAGGGCATTTGGCCAAGGATAAACATCAAAAGACAGGAAGAGGTAGGTTAGAAGGATTATTGGAAATAAAAATTATATGAAGGAAGCTGAAAGATTATGGATACACTGTGGGTTTATAATTAATGTAATAAAATAAAATGTATACGAATGGTTGAATGGAAAATCAATTACTTTTGTAAACTTTACTCAAATCGCAATAAAAATTCTTAACCATCTATATAAAATCATGAGAATATATTTTATTTCATCTTAATTTGCATTGATTAATTAATTCTAAAAATTATGCACAAAGATACCATAGTACATATAAGAAAGATGAAAATATTTAGCAACTACCTTTCATAACTATCCTTATCTCTGAAAAGTACCATCTATTTAAAGAATAGAGTTCTCTTTCACCAGTCTTTTAAAGGAGGAAATTAAAAGGAGCATAAAACCCACTGAGAATTGAATTTTAGAATGAACTTTATCACTACCATTTAAGTTGAAATTTTTGAAGCCCCTCTAAGGCAAATACAACCAATTTAAAAATTTGTTTACTCAATATTCTGCATAAAACGATTTTTTTTGCATCTGGAAATATATTTTGGCTCCATTTAGAAGCTTTAAAAGTGACATATTGCTGAAGCATGATAAAAAAATTTTCTTTCAATTACTGTATAACAGATATTCTTGCCACATTGAAACTGTGTGATTGTAAAACTTTTTCCATTTCATAAATGGCTAAAGATGTTCATAGCTGTGAGGTGCCATTTAATAAAAAAAAATACACTTCTCTAAAATAGTTTTATCTTAACCAGTCAGTGTTATTCTTCTTTTTTAATTAAAATTTTTCTGTTAATTGTGATTTTAATGAAAGTTCACAGAAAAGATAGATTTTCATTTATTCATCATTATTCTTAGAAAGAAAATCATAAGATATTTTCTTCTAAAGTGCCTCTGGGTGAGTTTAAACTAACTTTTATGGTTAGTAGTTTAG
The DNA here is from genome assembly GCF_000299155.1 of Elephantulus edwardii. Lineage (NCBI taxonomy): Eukaryota > Metazoa > Chordata > Mammalia > Macroscelidea > Macroscelididae > Elephantulus > Elephantulus edwardii. The sequence continues at coordinate 846,400 of NW_006399762.1, forward strand.
CACTTGACTATGTGCAACATCCTCAAATCAATTTTAACAATATGCAGCTGCTTCCTTACAGCATTTTCTTTACTTTTTCTATTATTGACAAAGCCAAGTGAGCCTACCTACTGCCAAGATTTTATATATACACAGATAGAGAGTGTGGTGTTGGTGGTGATGGTGCTCTTGTTAGGTTCCATCAAGCATAGCACATAGCAAACCTATAAATAATAGATTTGAATCTTATCCTTTCTTATCCCATCCTCACATCTCTGGCTAACTAAAACCCATCATTCTATCTCTGTGGAAGTCTTTCTCTCTACCCTTCTAAGAGTTACACCCTTTTCCAAGAAATAGTCTCTCCTTGGAACATGCTCAAAGTACCCTTGCCTCCAGGTATCACTCCAGCTGCACATTTTCCAAAACTTACTTATTTGTTCTTTTGGAAGTCTATGAAATAGTCATTCCTCTTCTCCAATAATAAAACTAAAAGGCATCAATTATTTTTCTGTTATCTTTATTTATTTGTCCAGCTTTCAGGTGAATAGCAAGCAGTTGAAAAGACTAAGGTCTAAATCAGTTGTACCTTGTTTTTAAAACTGACATCATTGCTCTTTAGTGTTTTGGAGAAGTCTTACAAGTGCTCAGGTCTTTCCTTCACAGAATCACTATGAATAATCTGCAACTCGACAGCACTTAACAACCACTCTAACATTGGGACTTGCTCAAAGGAATATATATCCTTATCTCCTGACTGTTGGTAACAAAGGTGTTGATTGTGGATTCAAGCCAAACAAAATCATTAGCAGTTTCCATCCTTTCTCCATGAATAATAATGTTCGCCACTGGCCCAATAATAAGGACCTTTGTCTTCTTGATGTTAAGATGCAATTCATACTGAAGGCTGTGATCTCCAATTACAACAACAAGCATTTTAGGACTCCATCTCTTTCATCAATCAAAGTTGAGTCATCTGAATAATAAAGATTGTTGATGAGTCATCTTCTACTCCTGATGCCATATTCTTCTTCATAAAGTCTGGCTTCACCAATAATTTGCTTAGCATGCAGATCAAATAGATATGTAGAAAGGATACACTCCTTACACCCACCCTTCCCAACTGTAAAGCTTGTTCCATTCAGACAATAGCTTCTTAGCCTTAGATTTTGTATGAGCACAATTAAATGTTCTTTGATTCCTGTTCTTGTCAATTATAGTCATAGTTTGCTGTGAACCACATAGGCAAATGCCTTTGCATATTCGATACTGCACAGATAGACATTCTTCTATTACTCTCTGTTTTAAGCCAGGCTTCATCTGACATTAACAATGATAACTCTGGTGCAATGGCCTCTTCCAAATCCATCTTGAGTTTCTGGCAGTTCCTTGTCAATGTACTGTTCCAGTAATTTTTTAATGGTCTCCAACAATATTTTGTTTGCAGATGATATTAATGATTTTGATTGTCTGTTCCACAGTAAGCACCTGACCTAGTACTATAATGTAGTTAATGAATTCACACTCTATTTTATTTCAGGTGGTAGTTTAAAATCAAGACCAAAATGAAATATCACAAAAGATGAAAAGAATAAATACAATCACTGCACCAACACTGAGCCAATTTTCAAAGTATCATACGGCCAAGAGCCAATGGCACTGAAGGAAGAAGTCTAAGCAGCACTGAAGCGATTAGTGGTAAAGCTAAAGGGATTTGCAGAATACAAACTGAGTAATTTCAACAAATGAAAGCAGTTCATTGTTGTTGTTGTTATGTGCCCTCAAATCACCTGAGACCCATAAAGACCCTATGTACAGCAGCTGTGAAATCTGCCCTGCCTTGAGCCATCTCACTAACCCCCATACAACCCCCATTGCCCTAGTTACTGTATCAATCCATTTCATCCAGGGTCTTCCTCTCCTGTGCTGTCCCTCCACTTAGACATGCTCAACCGTCTATGCTAAGTATTTTTAAATAGAGTTACCTGGCCAACTGACTGAAACAGGTCCACATGTATACCAAATTCAAAAAGAGACGATGCAATAAAATGTGGAAATTATTAAATAAGATCATAATAATTAAATTTTGCTGAAGATAGTTTAAAAAATGCTAGAGCAATGTGTAAATAGGGAGCCGACAGTAAGTAATTCAAGTTGCATTCAAAAGGAGAATCTGGAAATAGCAGAAGAGGCAATACTAACATTTGATAAAATAAATTCCATAATGAAAACAGTCATCATAGATAAGGAAGGACATTGCATACTGATTAAAGGTATGATAGATCAAGGAGACATAAATTTGGTCAACATTTATGCACCAGATGATAGACCTCCAAATGCATAAAGTAATGGTTAACAGAATTAAATACAGAAATAGACAGCACCACAGTTGTGGTAGGAGATTTCAACACATCACTATCACCAAAAATGCAGAATATCAGTATCTATGCAATCAGCCAAATTGACCTTGTGGATGTATTCAGGATACTGCACCCAACTAAAACAAAATTAATTTTCTTCTCAAGCATACATGATACATTCTCCAGAATCAATCATATACTAGGTCACAAAACAAACCTCAATACATTTAAAGGACAATTGAAATAATACAAAATATTTTCTCAGATAACAATGCCATAAAACTAGAAATTAACGCAGAAGAGTAAACTTATAATACCACCCATATGGAAACTAAATAACTCTCTGCTAGATGAAGGAGGGGAGGACCCTCAACCAGGTGGATTGACACAGTGACTGCTGCAATGGGCTCTTGTGTGTCAGAAAGTCTGAGAATGATGCAGGAGAGGAATAGGTTCAGATCTTTTACTCATAGGGTTGCTATGAGTCATACTTGACTTGATGGCACCTAACAACAACAGAAAATTATTGGGCTATAAAAGAAATAAAGAATGAAATTTTAAAAGTTCCTTGAAAGTAATGAAAATGAAAATCCATTTTACAACCTGTGGGATGAATCTAAGGCACTCCTCAGGGTGCAGTAGATAGCAATAGGCATGCAACACACACCAAAAAAAAGAAGAAGAAAGAAGAAGACTCAAAGATGTAACTCAACACTTTCAGAAAATAGAAATATAAACGACAATCTAATCCTACAGCTTCTAGAAGAAGAGAAATTACAAGAATAAGAGTTGAAATCAATGAGATACAAAAGAGAAAACCAGTTGAAACCATACTAAGACTAGGAGCTGGTTTTCAAAAGGGTCAATAAAATTCACAAACCACTGGCAAAGCTAACAAAAGGGGTGGGGGAAGAGAAGACACAGATCACTTGATTAAGAAATGATAGAGGTGACATCACATTAGAACACAAAAGAAGATGAAATTAAATCGATAATATCAAATACTATGAAAAGCTAAACTCTGATAAATTTGAAAACTTAGAGGAAATGAACAAATTTCTTGAAACTCATCCCCTACCCAAACTGACGAAGACAGACATAGAACACTCATACAGATTCATCCCAAAAGAAGAAGTTGCAAAGGTCAAAAATACTTCCCTATAAGAAAAGTCCTAGACCAGATCACTTCATAGCTGAATTCTAGCAAAACATTCAGAGAGAATCTATCACCAATCCTATTTAAAAGATTTCAAAAAAATTGAAAAAGAAGGAACACTACCAGAGACATCTATGAAGCAAGCATAACTTTAATATCAAAACCAGGCAAAGATATTAACAAGAAAAAAAACTGCAAACCAATGTTTCTTATGAATACAGAGGCAAAAATCCTTAGCAAAATTCTAGCCAACAGAATCCAAAAGCAGATAAAAAAAAATAATTCACCATAACCAAGTGGGATTCATGACAGGTATGGAAGGATGGTTCAACATAAGAAAAACAATCAATGTTATTAACTATAATAACAAAGTAAATAAAAAGAACCATATGGTATTAGCAATTGAGACTATAAAGGAATTTGACAAACTCCAACACCCCTTTCTCAATGGAGAAAGACTGAAAGTATTTTTCTTATTAATAGGAACTAAGCAAGGATGCCACTGTCACCACTTCTATTCAATATTGTATTGGAAGTGTTTGATAGGACAATACTCCAAGAGAAAGAAATAAAAGGTATACAGATTGGCAAAGAGGTGGTTAAACTATCACTATATGCAAATGAAATGATAGTATACACAGAAAACACCAAAGACTCAACAACAAGAACAACAAAAAACCAACAAAAACTTACAGTTAGTAGGCCAATTTAGTAGAGTGGCAGGATAAAAAATCAATTTATAAAAATTAGTGTTCTTTCTCTACAGTGACAAAGAGAACTCAAAGAAGGATAACAAGAAAGTGATACCATTTAAGATAGGCAACTACAAATTGAGATACAAATTAGGAGTGAACCTAACTAGAGATACAAAAGACCTATACAAAGAAAACTTCAGAGCATTTCTGCAAGACACAATACAAAGCCTAAATAAAAGGAAAATTGTGTCCTGTTCATCATAGGAAGACTCAATAATGTGAAAATGCAATCCTACCATAAAAAATTTATGTGTTCAATGCAATCCTAATCCCGATACTAAATTCATATTTCAAAAAGATTTAAAGAAAGCTTGTCAAGTTTATTTGGGGAGGCAAGAGATCACAGATAAACAGAAACACTTCTGAGAAACAAAAATGAAGTGGGAGGCATACCATTCTCTTACCTTAATATCTACTGCACAGAAGTTGAAATCAAAACAACATGGTACTGGTAAAAAGACAGGCACATAAATAAATGCAACAAAATGAAAACCCAGAAATACATCAAGTTATCTATGGTCAACTGAAGATCAACAAGGAAATAAAACCTATCAAATGGGGAAATGACAACCTCTTCAACAAATGGTGCTGGCAAAACTGGACTGCCACCTGCATAAAGCTGATATAGGATCCCCATCTCACATCGTGCACAAAAATCAACTCTAAGTGGATCAAAGACCTGGGAGTAAAGCCCAAAACCATAAAGTTCATAAGAGACAAACTGGGATCAAGCTTAGAAGGCCAAGTGTACGATATAAAGAGACTGCCAAATATAGCCAGAAATTTACAATCTGAAAAGCATAAAATTGATGAATGTAACCTTCTAAAGATTAAATCCTTGTGTGCATCAAAACCTTTTTCCAACAGGGTGAAAAGAAAACCTACTTATTGGAAACAAATATTTGGAAATACCAACTCAGACAAGAATCTCAAAACAAAAATTTACCGAATACTCCTGGGCCACCAAAGGAAAAAGACTGATAATCCAATTACAAAATGGGCAAAAGACATGGAAAGAATTTTCACAGAGGAAGATATTCAATTGGCCAACAGGTACATGAAGAAATGCTCCAAATCATTGGCAGTAAGAGAGATGCAAACAAAAACCACAATGAGATAACATCTCACTCCAGTGGCTGTGGAAAAATTTAACGGGAAAGCAAGTAATAAGTTTTGGAGAAGATGTGGTGATATAGGAACTCTTCTACATTGTTAATGGGCTTATATAATGGTACAACTACCCTAGAAGGCAGTTTGGCGCTTCCTCAAAAAGCTGGACGTAGAAATTCCATATGACCCAGCTATTCCTCGGCTTGGAATATATCCCAAAGAAATGAGGACTGAGGCACAGTGGAGACTTATACACTGGTGTTCATAGCAGTATTATTCACCATCACAAGAACGTGGAAATAGCCCAAATGTCTAACCACTAACAAATGGATTGAGAAATTATGAGACATTCTTGCTATGAATACTCTTCAGCATACAGGACCAATAATTTAGGAAACTATTACCTAACTTGGAAGAGACTGGACAGTATTATGCTAAGTAAACTAACTCAGTCCCACAGGACAAATACTGTAAAAAACCATTATCGTAGAATGAATATGATGATTAGCCATCGTGGGGTAGAAGCAGAGGGGTGAGGATGTGCGGTGGGAATTAATCATGGGGTCGCACAATTTGATGGGTGGAGGTTGATGGAAATAGGAAGGAATTGGTGCTAAAAAAAGTATTCAAATTTTGTAATTAAACTAGTATAATTTTTTAAAAAAGATAGCATTTAATTGTGGTTCACAATAAATTTTGGATAACATTGCAAAGAATCAGAATTCCGGAGCACTTAATTGTGCCCATGTAGGACCTGAACATGAACCAAAAAGCAGTCATTCTATATTTAATATGGATCTTGAGTGAATAACACAAGATGAACTCTACAAAAAAGAACATGGAATCAGGTTTGAATAAAAAAAAAATCAACAACCTATGTTATGCAGGTTACACAGCCTTTCTTGCAGAAAACAGGGAAGACTTGGAACACTTACTGAGGAAGCTCAAAGAATAGATTATATTTCAACATCAAGAAAGCCAAAATCTTTATGACTGGACTAACAGACAACACCATGATAAATTTAAAAAATGAAAAAAAAAGACTGAAATTGTTAAAGATTTTATTTCTTGGATCCATAATAAAAACTCCTGGAAACAGCAATCAAAAAATTTAAATATGTTTTTCACTGGAAAAATCTGTTGCAGAATATCTCAATAAAATAGTAAAGAACAAGGATATAACTTTGCAAATTAAAGAATACCTGCAAAAATGTCGAGGGGGGAGAAATAAAAGCCAGGCATTTTTAATTGCTTTAAACATATGTTGAAAGTTGGAAAAGTAAGGAAGACTAAGGGAGAATTGATGCCTTTAAATTGTTTTGGCAAAGAATGTTACATATATCATGTGCTATCAATCCAAAGGGTCACTATGAGTCATCTATGACTTGACGGCACTTAACAACAACAACAACAATATAGAGAGAACTTTGTTGGCCTAGTGAACTGAAAGTGATGCTACCAAGCCAAATGTTGGTGATTTTAATCTATGGCCCTCAGACCTGGTTTTAATTGTTTTTGGTCGAACATTCTTCTAAATGACATAGAACTTGTCTGCCCACTTGCTATACAGAGATAGCTTGCGGTTCTTGTGATGCTGAACACTGTGACACTGATGTGTCAAATATGAGAATTGTTATGCATGGTGGACGCTGTTTGTTGGAGCTCCGGATTAAAACAAGCTTGGAATCAGAAATGGCATCCACTTACAAAACAGCTTGCTTCAGAAAACCCTATGAACTTGGAGAAACAATGAAAGTTATACAAGTGTTCAGGCCTTTCGTTCATAGGATTGCTAGGAGTCATCTCTGACTTGATGGCACTTAACAACAAACAATTGGCAAAAGAACAATTAAAATATATGATGGAAGAAGTATCGTAAAAATGCTGTTTATATACAGAGATGAGACTTTGTGTTGCATACTATCAAGAGATCCCAGTCCCTGGAGCAAAATGGTTGATGATAGAAATAGTGATAAAGCAAATTGTCAATAATATGTATTGATACAATGCTCTCAGTGATGGATTTAAGCACAGGAGAGATCATGAGGATGGTATAGTACATGGTAGAATTTCTTTGTTTTATACTAGGATCACTATGAATCAGAGCCAATTCTGTAAAACTTAATCACAATAACACTACTCTATTTCCAGTCTATAGCAACATTGCTGTCACTCTCCATTCACCGGCAACCAACAGTGACACACTGATGGGGGCAAGCACTGCAGAGATACAGCACTCCAGGAGAAGATGAGAGAGCCTCATGTGGACCACTCCTAGCTCAACAGATGCAGCAGCCGTCTTCCCAGGTGGTGAGCTTTCTCAAGCCAGTACAGCCAAATACAGGGGAGCTTTCTCTACCCTGTATTAAAGGCCGTTGGGAGGCTTGCACTTAATCTGGAGCTTAGGAAATTTGTCCTGGCCAGAGGCCTTCCCTTCCTCCCCAACATTTCCCAACACTTTGCAATTTACTAGGAAGTAGAATGGAATACCATTGGCTTGTTTCAATCAGCAGATGCAGCTTTGAATGCACTCACCAGTCTATCTCAGGAAATTTGGAGAACAACTCTCTGGTCAATGGATTAAAAGACATCCATTCTTTATACCATCCTCCCCCCCCCCCTAAAAAGGTAATCCAACTGCATAACTCAGGTTCTTGATAAGTCTTCCTTCAACCCTGATGCTACATTCCTCTTCATAGAGTCTGGTTTCTGGAATAGTTTGCTCAGCATACAGAACGAATAGGTATGGAGAAAGAACATAACCCTGATGTACATCTTTCTTAATTTAAACCAAGTAGTGTTCCCCTGCTCTGTTTGCACAATAGGTTTTCACATGAGCACAATTAAGTGCTCTAGGACTCCCATTCTTCTCAATGTCAGCCACAACTTGTTATTATCCACACCATCAAATGCCTTTACACAGTCAAAAGCACAAAGAGACATTCTTCTGGTTATCCACACCATCAAATGCCTTTACACAGTCAAAAGCACAAAGAGACATTCTTCTGGTATTCTTTATTTTCAGCCAAGATACATTTGACATCAGCAGTGATATCTCTGGTTCCATGGTCTCGTCTATATCCTACTTGAACTCCTGGCAGATCCTTATCTATGTACTGTTCTTGTAATTTTCGAATGATCTTCAGCAGAATTTTGCTTGCATATGATATTGACGATATTGTTTGATAGTTTCCATATTCTGTTGGATATACAGATATAATCCAACAGAGTATAAATGTTTGGATAAGATATATAGACAGGTAAAATAGAGAGAGAGGTATTATCCCTATAGGTATTTACCAGTAATGCACGATGGACAAAGTGGATTCAGAAGACAATAGGAGTTAAGGATAAATTTAATCCTTGGTAATATCATATGGATCTTGGATTAAGGCAAACACCATAAATATTAACTTGTATTTTATTGACCACTCAAATACACTGTACTGTGCTGGTCACAACAAATTATGGACAACCTTGGAAAGAGAATAACAAGACATATGGAACTTATTTCTAGGCCATTATAGTCACATCTGAACAGACAGGGGATACTGTTTTTATTGTTGTTAGGTGCCATCAATTCATTGTCCAGCTCTTAGATTCATAGGAGGGATCGTGGCCTGAATCAGATGTACCTTAGTCCTTAAACTGACATCATTACTCTTCAATAATTTGGAGAGGTCCCTAACTGCAGCTTTTCCCAGTGCAAAATGTCTCCTGATCTCCTAACTTCTGGAAAGTTGATGTTCATGTGTTTTGTTTCGTTTTTCACAATTTCTCATTTTCCAACATGCAAGATACATACATTCCATATTCCAATTACTAAACAATGTATTCCTTTTTTTTGAATGGCTTTCAATCTGGATTCTACTACTACTACTACAACTATCTCTTTCCTAAAGTTCATAGGGTTTACAAAGGCAAAGTGGATGGCCAACCCTGCTTTCTAGTCTGTCTTAATCTTGGAGCTCTACTAAAACCCGTGAGTATGGGTAACCCTTTTGGTATTTGACACACCAGTGGAATAGCTTTATGCATAGTATAATTGCAGACAAGTACAGTACCATTTAGAATAATCTTCTACACAAACACAAAGAGACAATTTACTTTGTAACTCTAATAGCAAATCAATCTTCACACTAATCAACTTTTAATCACAAAGGCAAGTCCACCTAGTCCTAACCGGTTTTAAGAAGCGTCCAGACATCAATTTATTGTTAATTAGAACAACCCAATACTTATATCTGATTGTTAATTAAATCAAAATGACCAAACAGCTTACACATGATAGTTCATAAAGTAAAAACTACCTACCAGAATAACAAAAATGACTCTGCTTATTCCTTCCATCTTCTTTTAATGCTTCCTGAATCACTCAGTATTCTACCAATAGCATCCTTAAGCATTGCAATTCATGGCTTGAATTTGTTCTTTAGTTTCTTCAGCTTAAGAAATGCTGAGCATGTTTGGTTCTTTTGATTTTCCAACTCCAGTTCCTTGTCCATTTCATTATAATACTCTGCCTTAGCTTCCCTAGCTCCCCTTTTCTTCTTAACTACTTGATGTTTCCCCTTTGCTTTGGCTTCTTGGCACTCTAGTGCAATATTCAGTGTCTCTTCTGACATCCATTTTGGTCTCTCCTTCTTGGTCCTTCTCTGTAATTAATGACTTTTCACATTCTGCATGAATGATATTCTTTTTTTCTTTTTAAAAAAATTTTATACTAGTTTATTTACAAAATTGTAATACATTGTTTTAGAGAACAGATACTTTCAATTTCCCTCACTACCTTCCATCAAATTGTACAACCCCATCTCTTCCCACAGTTCATTAGTGTATAAGACCACAAACCTATTCCTGAGTTGGTTTTTAAATTCAGAGGGTATAGACTTATTTTGATTCCTGTGGATATTATTTAACCTTCTTTAGCTTTAATTTGAACTTGCATACGAGTAGTTGATGGTCTTTTCCACAATTCGCAGCTGGACTAGTTTTCATTGCTGACATTGAACTTCTTCAACAATTCCTTCCACAGATGTAATCGATCTTATTTCTGTGCATTCCATCAGGTAAAATCCATGAGTCTAGCTGGTGTTTGTTTCTTATAAAAGGTATTTTCTATTAATAAATCACTGAGTGTATAGAATTCAATCATTCTATCCCCAGCTTCATTTCTGTCACCAAGTTCATATTTTCTGACTACAGATCCTTCTTCCTGGTTCCTAACTTTCACATTCCAGTCACCCATTACTATTAATGAAACTTGGTCACATATTCAATCTATTTCTGGTTGCAAAAGATGTTAGAAATCATCTATATTCTCTTATTTGGCTCTTGTGTCATACCTTTGAATGATACTTGTATGCATGTGGATATTATCCTGTCACACACAATATTGTATTTCAAGGTGGATCTAGAAACGTTGTGCCAAGAAATCTGGAGGACAACTACTTGGCCAACTGACTGAAAGAGATCCATATTTATTCCCATTACAAAAAAAAAGGTGACCGGAAAGTGTATTATGGAAATTATTGAACAACATCACTAAAATCACACACTAGCAAAATACTGCTAAAGATTATCTAGATATGACTAGAAAAGTACATTGGCAGTGAACTACAAGAAATACAAGCTGGATTAAGAAGAAGTCATGGTACTAAAGACATTATTGTTAATATCATATGGATCCTGGTAGAAAACAGAGAGTACCAGAAAAATATATATCTGTGTTTCATTGACTATGCAAAGGCATTTGACTGTGTGGATGACAAGAAATTGTGGCTCACCTAGAGAAAAATGGAAATCTCAGAGCACTGAATTGTGCTTATATGAAACCTATTCTTGCACCATGAAGCATTCCTCCAAACATACCAAGGAAACACTGTATAGTTCAAAATCAGGAAGGGAATGTGTCAGGGATGCATCCTGTCTCTATAACTTTTCAATCTATATGCCAAACAGATTATTTGGGAAGCAGGGCTTTATGAGTAGGAATGTGGCATTAAGATTTGAGGAAGACTCATAAACAACCTATGTTATGCAGATGACACAACCTTGCTTGCCGATTTGAAAAAGACCTGAAGAGCTTGCTGCAGAAGGTTAAAGCCTGTAATCTTCAATATGGATTGAAATTCAACATCAGGAAGGCAAAGATTCTCACCACTGGGCCAAGTGGAAGCCCCATGATAGATGGAGTAGAGATTGAGGTTGTTAACAGTTAAAGCTTGCTTGGCTCCACAGTCAACACTCTTGGCACCAGCAGTAAGGAAATCAAAAGATTTAATTGAATCAGGTAAATCTACTGTCAGGGACCTCTCCAGAGTGTGAAAGAGCAACAATTTCAGTCTAAAGACTAAGGTGTGCCTAATCTAGGCCATGGTCTTCGCAATTACTTGTTATGCTTCAGAGAGCTGGGCAATGACTAAAGATGACAGAAGAAGAATTGATACCTTTGAGTAGCGGTCCTGGAGAAGAGTCTTGAACATACCATTGACCACCAAGAAAACAAATAAGTCTGTTTTGAAGAGGGTTATACCAAGTTTCTCCTTAAAAGTTAGGATTTTGGAGCTACATCTCACATATGTTGGGCACATGACCACGAGAGACCAGTCCCTGCAGAAGAACATCATACTTGGAAGGCTGGAGGGACAGCACAGAAGAGGAAGGCCCCTGATGAGATGGATTGATAGAGTAAACATTGATAGAGTAAAAATACAGTTTGGGTTGATGTGTTGGAATTAGTGAGACTGGTTCTGGACAGGGTAGGGTTGCATTCTCTCACTATACTTGTTCAGTCTGTATACTAAGCAAATAATCTGAGAAGCTGAACTACCCTATGAGAAATGTGACACTAAACTAGAAAAAAACTCATTAATAATCAGTGAAATGAAGATGACAATCTTGCTTGCTAAGTAAGAGTAGAGTGTTTGGAGTAAGTGGACCAGCATATGAATGGAAAAATGAAGTTTTCAAGGATTTAATTTTACTTGGATACACTATTAACACTCATGCTAGAAATAGACAAGAAACCAAATGATATATTTTTGTTCTTATTATGTGTCGTCAAGTTGCCTGTGACTCACATTGGGTAAATCTATTGCAGAAAACACCTAAAAATATTGAAAAGTAAAAATAAAACTTTGAGGGTACATATGACCCAATCATGGGATATAATCTTCCATATTAAATACAGGTATATTTGGAGGACAGAATTTAGTACATGATAACTGTCAAGGAAATCTGTCAAGATTGCTTTCAACAATAGGTTAAAACATAGCAGAGATTGGGAGGATGGCACAGGACTAGATAGTATATTGACCAGTATGAGATCAGTATGAGTCAGAAATAAGCAAGGGGAAAACCTAAAAGCAAAAATATGTAAAATTGGTATAGTAGGTTTCATATGAGGCTGCTAACCAAATATTGGCTGTATGAAATCCACCTACCTCTCCAGAGGAGAAAGATGAAACAGTATCCTGCTGCTCAGAATCATAGTCTTCAAGGGAGGCTTATCATGAGTTGGGCTAGATATTTTGATATTAACTATTTTCTGTTAGGAGCTGTGGTGACCTAGTGGTGAGAAAGTGTGTGGAAATCCCAAAGGCACATGGTTTGAACCCACCAGCTACTCTGTGGGAGAATAATGGACAATATCCTTCCATGCAAATAACTGCCTCTGAAAACCCACTAGGACGTCAGCTCCAATTTGGCACCACATAACAAAACCAGCAACAACACAGTTAACCATCACTGTGCCTAAGGCCTTTGAATGCCAATTGAAAGATGGAATGTTCTTATGCCCCAACCACTCTACAAGAGAAAAGTGAGGCAGTCTGCTTCAGTAAAGATTTATAGTCTTGGACTAAGGAGTAGTTCTACTCTATCCAAAAGGCCAGTGATCAGTCAGAATTTATTTACTCAGAAGTTTTTTATTTATTCATTGCAAATACCTTTTGTAAGGATCATAAATGCAGGCTATACACATGGAAGGAATCATTACAGAATTTCAATACTATTGGTGAAAACTAGGCCAGGTGCTAATTGCAGAATAGACCATCAACTACTTATATGCAAGTTCGAATTAAAGCTAAAGAAGGACAAACCAAATCCACAGGAATAAAAATTTCATCCTGAGTGTATCCCATCTGAATTTAAAACTGAACTTAGGAACAGGTTTGAAGGCTTGAACACTAATGAACAAAGACCAGATGAGCCGTGAGATGATATCAAGAATATCATCCACGAAGAATGTAAATGGTTATTACAAAGTCAGAGGAAGAAGAAAAGACCAAAATATATGTCAGAAGAGACTCAGAATATGGAATTTGTTCTTTAGTTCCTTCAATTTAAGAAATGCTGAGAGATTTTGGCCCCTTTGATTTTCCTACTCCTAAGCTTTCTTCACAATTTGTTATAATAGTTTGCTTTGTCTTCCCAGCCTTCCCTTTGAAATCTTCTGCTCAGCTCCTTAATCTCTTGATTTCTTCCCTTTTTTTAACTTTTCGGTCCCTTTCTTTAGTTTCCATAGGGTTTCAGTGAAAGAGGATTGATGTATTACCAATCGATGTATTTCAACAAACAGAAGCTTCCCGGGAGGTGCTCATCAGATTGTGCCAAGAAATCTGGAGGACAACTAATTGGCCAATTGACTGGAAGATACACATGTTTATTCCTACTTAAAAAAAAAAAAGTTAACCCAACAAAATGTGGAGATTATCAAACTGTATCAGTGATATCACATGCAAGCAAAATTCTGCTGAAGATTATTTAAAAACCTACTGTAACAATAGAGAACTCATCTACCAGAAATATAAGCTGGGTTTAAAAGAGGTCATGGAAATAGAAACATTATCACCAATGTCAGATGGATTCCTGGCAGAAAGCAAAAAGTATCAGAGGAATGTCTATCTCTGTTTTGTTGACTACGCAAAGGAATTTGACCAGGTGGATCACAACAAATCGTACCTAACCTGGAGGAGAATGGGAATCCCAGAATACTTACTTGATCATGATCATGTAAAACCTATTCTCAGTTATGGCTCAGTTATGGATCCACATCTCACACCATACACAAAAATCAACTCGAGGTGGATCAGAGACCTGGGAGTAAAGCCCAAAACCATAACTGTCTTAAGAGACAAACTGGGATCAAGCTTAACCCAAGGTATAAATAGACTGCAAAATACCAGAAATGCACAATCTAAAGAGGATAAAATTGATTCATGAGCTATTCCACTACTTAGAATATA
>NW_006399762.1:861857-863090 GCF_000299155.1 Elephantulus edwardii
AAAGAGATTGAGGTTTTTATCAATTTCAGCTTGCTTGGCTCCACGATCAACACTCTTGGCACCAGCAGTAAAGAAATAAAAAGATTAATTGCACAGGAAAAAATCTGCTATCAGAGACCTCTCCAGAGTACTGACAAGCAACTATGTTATTCTAGAGACTAAAGGTGCTTCTGATTCAGGCTATGGTCTTCGCAATTACTTGTTATGCATCAGAGACCTGGACAATGACTAAGGATGACAGAAGAAGAATTAATGTCTTTGAGTTGTGGTATTGGAGAAGAGTATTGAACATACCATAGACCACCAAGAAAACAAATAATAAGTCTGTATTGGAGAGGATGAAACCAAGTTTCTACTAGGAAACTAAGATTTTGAAGCTCTGTATGTCATATTTTTGGCACATGGCCACGGAGGACCAGTTCTTGGAGAAGGACATCATGGTTGGAAGGAACAAGGGACAATTCCGGAGAGGAAGACTCCAGATGAGATGTATTGATACGTTACCTGGGGCAATGGGGGTAGGTGTGTTGGTGTCAATGAGACTAGCTCAGGACAGGGCTGCCCTCAGAGCTCTTGTATGAGTCAGATGTGACTTGATGGTCCATAATAACAAAGACAGTTTGGGATTTTATTGTTAGTTAGGGTTAGCTATTGCAAGAAATATAAATAGATGGGTGGTGGGGAAGTTTAGGACATACCTTCTTTGCTATGTCATAAATTCACGGCTTAAAAAAAATAAAAATGCTCCTTTTTTTTCTTCTTTGTTCCCCCAGAATTCCCAGTGGAATGTATTAGGAAGTCACCAGTATTCAAGTCCTGCTAGGACAGAAGTTAGTCTTATCATAATGATAAAGCAAGTTAGGAAGCATAATTGAATGACTAATTGGTAATAACACATTTAAAATAAAAATGATCTGTAATATTAAACTAGACATAGTTCAACTAAATGAGGAAGTGAAATTAATAGATTTTGTTTGTTTACCAGTGTTCAGTTTTGTAAAGTGCCAAAGAAAAAGGATATTACTTTAAAGACTAAGGTGTACCTGAACCAAGCTATAGTATTACTTGTTTTTTTTATTATGCAGTTTCCCCCACACACTATCATTGATTGATGTTTTTTCATATAATCATTCATATACATTGCTTTTATAAGATACAACTCTTATTTTTTTAGTAAAAATTTTTATTGTAATCATGATTCTAACAAAAGTTTATAGAAACATTAGATTTTTT
>NW_006399762.1:863220-865606 GCF_000299155.1 Elephantulus edwardii
TAATTCCGTGATTAATTTTCCCTCCCCCTGCATATCCTCATCCCTCTGCTTCCACCCTCTCTGACTCTCCTTGGATCCTTATACTCATTCTATCATAACGGTTTTATACAATATTTGTCATTGTGATCTGAATTCACTCAGCATAATGCTCTCCAGTACCTCTCAAGTTAGGTAATAATTTAAAAAATCATTGCTCCTGAGTGCTGCGTAGTATTCCATTATGTGAATGTACCGTAATTTTCCAATCCATTCGTTTGTGGTTGGATATTTGGACAGTTTCCATGTGATTGGTTACCAATGCTGTATAGTGTCTGGTGGAGCTCCCAGACTAAAACAGGCTTGTAAACAGGAGTAGCATCCACTTCTGAAATAAGTTGCCTCTAGAGACTATGAATTTAGAGAAAAGGTGAAAGTTATACAAGTGTTCAGGTCTTTCGTTCATAGGGTCACTATGAATTGTCTACGACTCGACGGCACTTGACAACAACAAAAACAACAACATTCCTGTGATAGTGAATAGTGCTGCTATGAACATGGTGTACAAATCTCAGTTTGTGCCCCAGTTCTCATTTTCTCAGGGTATATTCCAAGTAGGTAGTAACAGCTGGGTCATATGGGATTTCTATATTCAGCTTTCTCCAGACGTGCCAAGCTGCCTTCGAGAATAATTGTACCATTTTACAATCCCACCAACAAGTTATTAGAGTTATGTTCTTGCCACATCCTCTCCAACATCTATTACTAACTGCCCTGTTAAACTTTGCCACTTCTACTGGAGTGAGATGGTATCTCATTTGGGGTTTGATTTGCATCTCTTTATTGCCAGTGATTTTGAGCACTTCTTTTTATGTCTGTTAACTATTTATCTTCCTCTGTGAAAATCCTTTCACTGTCGTTTTATAATTGTGTTATCTGTCTTTTTCTTCTGGAGACCCAGAAGTATTCTTTAAACTTTCATTATAAGACTATTGTCTTAGATTAAATTAACCACCATTTTACTATGCCCACCATTGCCTGACTTTTCCAGTTCCCGCCAGGTCTTTCCTATTTCCTTTACCCTCTCTCTGTGCCCATGAAATTGTGCAAAACTACTCATCTTTACCCCTCTGCTCCTATCCCTTTGTCCCTTGGACCCCCATAGACATTCTATTAGTTATAAATCTATATTTTTACAATAATGGTGTTATTTAGTATCTGTCCTTGTGAGACAGAGTGAGTTTACTCATTATAATGCTCTCCAGTCTCTCTCAAGTTACATAGTATTTTTCAAAATAACTGCTTCTGAGTGCTGCACAAAATTCCACTGTTTGAGTGTACCACACTTTTTCAGTTCATTCAGTTGTGGTTCGACATTTTGGCTGCTCCCATGTTCTTGTAATGGTGAATAATGCTACTATGAACACTGGTGTACAAATCTGTTTGTGTCTCAATTCTAATTTCCTTGGGGTATATTCCTAGTTGTAGAATAATTGAGAAATACAGATTATTTGTGTTCAGATTTTTGAGAAAATGCCAAACTGCCTTCCAGAGTGATTATACTATTTTCCAATCCTGTCAACAGTGCATGAGCGTTCCCACCTCTCCACATTCTTTCCAGTATTTATCGCTGGATGCTCTAAAACTTTGCCACTGTTACTGGGGTGAGATGGTCTCTTGTGATTTTGATTTGCCTGTGATTTTTAACATTTCTTCATGTGTCTGTTGACCATCTGAATAACTTCCACTTTGAAAAGTCTTTTCATATCTTTTGCCTATTATGTAATTGAACCATCAATATTTTTCTTGTGGAGGCCCTGTAAACTTTTGAAATGAGAACCTTGTCTGAAATGGTATTGCTAAATATTTTTCCCCCAGTCAGTGCATTTTCTTTTTACTCTGTTGGAAAAATCTTTTGATACACACAGAGATTTAATCCTGAGAAGGTTTCATTCATCAATTTTATCCTCTCCAGACTATGCATTTCTGGTTGTATTTGGCAGTCTCTTTATAGTATCTAGTAAGCCTTCAAAGCCTGATCACACTTTGTCTCTGATAAACTTTATGGTTTGGGGTTTACTCTCAGGTCTTTGAGTCACCTTGAGTTAATTTTTGTGTATTGTGTGAAATCATTTTGTCGATCCTTTTTCAACTTTCTGCAGGTAACAGTTCAGTTTTGCCAGCATCATTTGTTGACTAAGTTGTCATTATCCCATTTGATAGGTTTTATTTCCTTGTTGAATATCACTGACCATAGATATATAGGTCCATTTGTGTGTTCTTAATTCTGTTCCAATAGTATGGGCCTGTTACTGCACCAGTACCATGCTATTTGGTTATTACAGCTGTGTAGTAGACTTTGAGGTCAAGATGTGCTATGCCTCCCACTTAATTTTTACTTTTCAGAAGT
>NW_006399762.1:865936-866879 GCF_000299155.1 Elephantulus edwardii
TAGGTTTATTCCCAACTATCTTAATTTGTGTTTGGCTATTGTAAATGGTATTATTTTCTTGGTTTCCTTCTCGGCGTTTGTTAGTGAATCCTTCTGACTTTTGGATATTTATGTTGTATCCTGCCACCTTTCTAAATTGGTCCATTAGCTCTAAGAGGGTTTTGTGCGTGTGTGTGTGTGTGTGTGTGTGCGTGCTTGAGGTTTCCTATGTACATTACCATACTATCTGCATATAGCAACAATTTGGCCATCTCTTTGTCAGTCTGGATGCCTTTTATTTCCTTGTCTTGTTATATTGCCCTAGCAAGCACTTCCAATGCAATATTGACTAGAAGTGGTGAAAGTGGGTATGCTTGTCTGGTCTGTGTTCACAAAGAATGTGTTTTGGGCCTTTCTCCTTTGAGAATGATATTGTGACTTGGTTTTGCATATATACTTTTCACTATGTTGAGGAAATTTCCATCTATTCCTATTTTGCTGAGTGTCTTAATCAGCAATGGGTGTAGGGTTTCATCAAATGGCTTTTCTACATCTAATATTAGGATCATATGGTTCTTGTTATTTGCTTTGTTAATGTGGTGAGCTACATTTATGGTTTTCCTTATGTCACACCTTCCTTGCATACCTATTATGCATCTGCTTGGTTATAATGAATTATTTTTTTATGTGCTATTGTATTCTATTGGCTGAAATTTTATTAAGGATTTTTGCATCTAGGTTCATGAGAGATATTGGTCTGTAGTGTTCTTTTCTGATAGTATCTTTGTCTGCCTTTGGTATTAGAAATATGCTTGTTTCATAGCATATCTCTGGGAGTATTTATTCATTTTCTACTTTTTAACAAAATAATTTAAGTAAAATTGGTGATAGATCATCTCTGAATGTTTGGTAGAATTCAGCCATGAAGTAATCTGGTCCAAGTTTTTTGGTTTTTTGTTTGTTT
>NW_006399762.1:868912-890144 GCF_000299155.1 Elephantulus edwardii
TTTGCACTCTTCCTGGATGATACCCCTGATATCCTCCCACAACTCATCTGGTCTTAGCTCATTAGTGTTCTAGGCCTCGAAGACAGTGTGAGATCCATTTCTCAGGTCCCGTAGAGGGGGACAGAAAGAGATCTTGTAAGGCGAAGAAGTAGGACAGCCAAGGCACCTTGAAACCCTGCGTCCACTTCCCAAGTACCAGAGGAGAGCAGGGGATCCATTTCTCAGGTCTCCATTCAATGTATAGTTTTTCATAGTCTTTCTATGGTTGGTAGGAATTAGTGAAACTGGCTCAGTACAGGGCAGGGTTCAGATCTGCTGTACATAGGGTTGCAATGGGTAGTAGGCGATTTGATGACTCATAACAACATCAGATTTAATTTGATCAGGTACTGTCGTGATGTCACCTCTATCACTCTTTAACCATATTTTTGTGTCTTCTTTTTTGCTACATTTGCTAATGTTTTGTCAATTTTATTGACCCTTAAAAAAAAGCCTTTGATTTTGTTGATGGTTTCAATTGTTTTTTTCTTTTTTTATATCATTGATTTCAGCTGTTATTCTTGTAATTTCCTTTCTTCTAGATGCTGTTGGTTTTATATTGTTATTTTTTTCTATTTGATGGAGTTGTTGAGTTAGATCATGAATTTCCTTCTCTCTTTGTTCTTGTTTTGTTCATTCTTCTTTCTTCATTTTTTATGCTTTTGCCTATTGTGATTAACTGCCTGTAAGTACTGCCTTAGCTACATTCAAGAGTTTTTGGTATGTTGCATTTTCATTGTCATTTGTTTCGATGAAATATTTATCTCATTCTTTATTTCTTCTATAATTCAGTTGTCTTCTAGTAGGATATCATTTAGCTTCTACATGTGTGGTTTTATATACTTTGTCCTCTTGGTGTTAACTTCTAGTTTTATGGCATAGTGTTCTGAGAAGGTACTTGGCATTATTTCAGTGTTTTTTTTATTTGCTGATGCTTGTTTTGTGTTCTAATATATGATCAATTATGGAATGTGTACCATGGGTACTTGAAAGAAAGTTAATTGAATTTTAATTGGGTGCAGTATCCTGAATACACCTACAAGGGCAAGCTGGCTGGTTGCATAGATATTGATATTCTGCATTTTTGTTCTTTCTTTTGAATTGACCTATCCTTTGGTGAGAGCGGTGTGTTAAAGTCTCCTACCACTATTGTGGTGCTGTCCACTTCTTTCTTCAATCCTGTTAATGATTGTCTTATGTATTTTTCATTTGGTGCATAAGTGGTGACTGTTGTTGCTGTTGTTGATTGCCTTCAAGATGAGCACGATTCATAGTGGCACTATGAACAAAATGCCAGAAGCCCCTCTTATCGACATTTATCAAAGTTCATAGAGTTTCATAGAGTCAAGTTGTTTAGGAAATGGATGCTACATCTTCTTCCAAACCTGTCATAGAATGTTATTGGATGAGTCATCTGTGATTCATAGCGACTATATGTACAGCAGCTCTGAAACCTTCTCTGTCCTGAGCCAGTCTCACTAATTCTTACACACACCAACCTCCACTGCCCCAGTTACTGGATCAATCCATCTCATCTGGGATCTCCATCTCCTGCTCTGTCCATCTACCCTTCTGAACATGATGTCCTTCTTCAAGGACAGATCACTCCTGGTCATGTGCCCAAGATAAGTGAGGCAGAGCTTTAAAATCCTAGCCTCCAATGAAAGACTTGGTTTCACCCTCTCCAAGATAGACCTATTTGGGTTTTGTTTGTTTGTTTGTTTGTTTTTTTCCGGCAGTACATGGTGTATTCAAGACTTTTCTCCAGCACTACAACTCTAAGGCATCTATTCTTCTTCTGTCATCTTTAGTCTTGTGCAACTCTGAAGCATAAGAAGTAATTGAAAAGACGATGGCCTGGATTCAGCGCACCTTTGTATCTAGACTGACATCGTTGCTCTTCAGCACTCTGAAGCGGTTCATGACAGCAGATTTTTCCAATGCAATTTGCCTTTAGATTGCCTGACTGCTGGTATTAAGAGTGTTGACTAAGGAAATAAAGAATAAATTCTGACCTAGGTTATGTCTTCTTAATCTACTGTACCTTTAATCATTATATAGTGCCCTTCCTTAACCTTTATGATAGTTTTAATCCTAACATCTATTTTATCAGAGATTAAGATTTGCACTCCTGGATTTTTTGTAGATGCCATTTGCTTGATATGTATTTTTCCAACCTTTGATTTTGAGTCTATCTTTCTTTTTGTTTCTTTTTGTTTCTTAGCTATTTCTCTTGCAGACAATATATTGGTGAGCTTTTAAAAAAAATAGTCCACTCTGCTAATCTTTTCCTCTTAGTTTCTGCATTTAATCCATTCACATTAAGTGTGATTAATGACAGAACAGGTTTCATATTTGTCATAATGCTACATTTCTTTTTACATTGTTTCTGGTTGCTATGGTAAATCCACTTTCCTTTGATGTCTGTGTGAAGGACTTCCCTCAAAATTTCTTGTAAATTTGGTCTTGTTTTCACAAATTCCTTAAGTTCCCTTTTTTCTGGCAAAGAATATAATTTCTTCTTCATATTTGAGAGACCTTTGCTGGGTACAGCATCTTCAGTTGATAACTGTTTTATTTCAACCTCCAGGATACTCTATCCCATTATCTTCTTGGTCATAGCTTCTGCTGAGAATTGAGAAATTAATCAAATTGTTTTTCCTTTACACATGACTGTTTGTTTTTCTTGTGCTGCTTTTATTCTTCTATCCTTATCTTTATTTTCGAGAATTTTATTATAATATGCCTTGATCCTTTTTTGGAGGTTTCTTGTCTATTCTGTGTTCACTGAGCTTCTTGAATGTGGATTTCTTCATTCATCATAATACCTGAGAAATTTTCTTTTATTATCTTTTTCACAATTTTCTCAGTGATTTCTCTGTCCCAACCATATTCTGAAATTTCAGGCATTCTTGTGTTGCTCCTTTTGATGTCAGCTCATATGATTCTCATGTTTTCTTCATTTTCTTTATGTCTCACCTCTGATTTTTCTACTAATGTGTTTCCATTGAGGTTTCTGTCTTCTACCTGACTGACTCTCTGCTCCATCTCTTCCATTCAACTTTTTGGTCCCTCCAGTGTATAGTAAACTTCTGCCATTTTGGTCTTAATATTCTAGATTGTATTTTCATGCATTTATGTTATGTCTAATATTAAATTGTATTGGCTTTACTCTCTCTCTTTTGATATATTTTTTTAAGTTCTTGGACCCCCTTCTCTATAGTTTCCATTCTTCCATTTTTTTCATTTACTTTCCTAGTTATACAAACTCTCCCTCATCTATACATTTCCTCTGGCTCCCTTTCTTTGGAGTATTTGCTTTCTTAATGGTTTCTATTGTTTCTTCCATCATTTTACACCTTCTTCAGTAGCTGTTCAAATAATTCTGCATCAATATTTTTCTTCTGGTTCTCTACCCCTAGTATAGTCCCTTTATATCTGGCTTCCATTGTTTATTCCATCATTTGTATCTTCTTCTGTAGCTGTTGGAATGAATAAGAAAAGAGCAAGAAAAAATAAAAAAGAGCAAGAAAAAATCAATAACAATCTTCTGACTTCCTGATATGAAGGAGATTGTAAGAATGATATAGTACAATATAAGGTTCATATCTGTCATTCATGAGATAAATAAAAGTCATAATCCACTGGAAAGCATCTAACAGCAGTAACAGCAATCTTGGAATATATAAGGACTCTATAGGGGAGCTCTTGTGGCTTAGTGGTAAGGAATTTCTCTCCAATGCAAAGAAATTCTGTTCAAATCTACCATCAGCTCCATGGAATAAAGATGGGAAATTTTTTTCTGTTTGAATTCCTGTCTCTGAAAAACTGCTGAAGGGTAAGCTATGAGTTGATTTCAACTCAATGGTACACAACAAGGGTGTCTATAATGTCTTCATGAGTCAGAATCAACTTAATAGCAGTGAATTTGGGTTTGTTTTAAATTTAAAATGGTCTGGATCAAATCACAACATAGTTGAAATAAATCATAGTCTTTATTTTGATCAGGGTATATTTTCTGGAATGTGAGTTCATGTATTATGCTAATGGGATATAAGTCACAATATTATATAACTAATATTTTCATATTTTAACTGTTTACTCTGAATGTTTAAACTGAATGCTTACTCGGACTCATATCCAAACTTACTTTCTTTCTCTGGGAATGTAAATATACTCAGTACAAGTATTTAACTAAACATAATCCAAGCAATTGTGAGTTCTCCCTCAATGGCTTCTTTATTCCTATTCCTTTGCTTTTATTTAAGGAACTCTGGTTTATTACATGTTGTATTGCTATTCTAAAAGTCAGCAATTAGAATTCTACAGCCACAACTAAGGAAAAAGATGGACATTCTCTATTCCATAAAGATTTACAATCTTGGAAAAAACTGAAATTAATTTGATGATGCTAGGTTTCTTTAATTACACACTATATCACCATATCTCAAGTGTGCACTGAATGGCCTCATAAGATGAGAGTTTCCCTGCCAAGCAAAAAACAGTGCTTTTATTGAGATTCAAATATACCAGAGACTCTGTGGATGAAGGCTAAGCAATCTCTTTCTTTGAGATCTACACCCTACAAAAAACCTGTTGGATGACCAGAGTTCTAAGTCAGTCTATACTTAAGAGCAATGAGGTTAAGAGTTAGGGGAAGTTTTTGCTTTTTATTTTTTTTATTATTAAATTTTATTAGTTTTAATGAACATTTACAGGGATTTGGGGTTTTCATTCCTTCATTGCTGCACCATTCTCTCTACCCTCCTCCCCAGTTTGTTCTTCTTCCCTGCCATCTGAATGTCTGTTTTAATTGTCCAATTGCCACAGTGCTTGTCAAAGTCAGTTCTGATTAATCTCCTTTGTCGGTGTGTCCTTTGCCATTCCCTATCACTCCTCCCTGAGAGAGACTTCACCCTGATTCATAAGGAAAAGAGGATGGCGTATTCTCTTACCGACTTCCTGCTGAAAAGGGACGCTGTGGGTTTCAGGGTGAAGATCTTCTCTCACTACTCTAAAGGGCCCCTTTGGCAGTAGGAAACACATAGACTGTTATGGAGATTGATTTTGGAATTTAGATGCACTCTTATTGATTGTGCTTGGCCGTACATGGTCATATTCTTGAAGATGTATCATGGGGGTGTTGCAACCCAGAAGACACAAATTTGACTAACAAGTTATAAGTACATGAGTCAAAAATTATGGAAAAGTAAAAGAAAAGATTATTTCATTGTTTTACAACCCCCCCAGGTCCCCTCTACCATGTAGCCCTCGCTCTAGACTCCTGTGATGACAGAAATACCTAGTCATATATCTCTTTTAAACAGTTTTCTCCCTCCTCTGTTTCAGTGCAGTATACATTATTGAACCCATCTTACTCAGTCTCTTCCCAACCCCAAGGACAGTCCCATTCTGTAACAGTGGCATCATGTAATATTTGTCCTTTTGTGACTGGGATATTTCACTCAGCATAATGTTCTCCAGAGTCAACCATTTTGAATAATATTGCATGAGTTCCTTGTTTTTTAATGCAGCATAGTATTCCATTGTGCGAATATACCACAGCTTCTCTAGCCATTCGTTTGTTGATGGGCACTTAGGTTGTTTCTAACTCCTTGCTATTGTGAACAAAGCTTCAATAAACATGGGTGTGCATATATCAAGTTTTTGCTTTTGTATTTTGTTCTATTCTAGTTTTTCTAGGAAATATGACCAGGACAAAGGTAGTTCAGGTATATCGGGGATTATAGATAGGGCATGGTTCAGATCCATTGTTCATAGCATAACTCAAAGTCATGATCTACTCAATAGTACCTAACAACAACAATCTTTTATATTGTATATCCCACTTTTGGTTCAGAAAAATAATTATCAACATTCTCTACATCCTGAAAATATTAAAAAGCCCCTACATCACATTTCCAAAACAATAAAGGTCACCTGTATATGAAAAAGTAGTTCATGCCCATATATTCCCATGTTTTTTAGGAAAAATCTTTAAATAATTATTATCAGGATAAAACTCCTTTAGCAGTTTTGTGACCCATCAGATTTTCAGACTAAATAAGATTTATGTTGTCAAATGATATTTCATGGAATTTTATCAAAACAGATAAGACCTGTTGTTAGGTAATTCATGTGACTACACTAAAGTTTTCAAAGTTATATTGAACCAATACTCCAAGCACCAAGCAGAAAACAATACGTGAATACAAGGATGAGTGTCAGCAAAGTTTTCCCAGCCATTCTCAGTCATCAAGCAGAGCCTGGATGTCTGGCTGCAATAACTACATGCTTCATTTCCCTAAGGGGCTCTGCTTCTCAGGAACTTAGTGTACCACTGAAATGACCTCTGATTAGGAGTAATCAGTCATGCGAACCCAAAGAATCTCAGGGATAGTATCATCTAACGACTCATGATCTGAGGATTACCAAAAGCCTCATCTCAATAGTCACCTTTCCTCCCAACACTCTCAGCATTGCACAGAGCACCTATCTCGAGAGTCAGTAGGAGACTGAAAATCTGAACCATACAGGTTTCTTTTTTAAATGATATATTTTAACAATAATGTTTGAAATAATTTAACTTATATTATTGTTCTTTGGCTTAATGATGATCCTATGTATGCAGACTAGAACTGTTCCATATGGCTTGGTTTTATGGGTGGGTTTTATTTTTATTTATTTTTTCTATTGATATTTTAATGAAAGTTTTTTGAGAACGTGGATTTCCATTGATCCACTTATGCACATTTTCTTCCCTGTGCCCCCCCTTTTTCCTTTTCTCTTTGAAAGAAAAAATCTTTCATTTTACCATTCTCCACCCCAACCCCAGCCCACTTTATTATACAGCTCTTATTCTGGATATCATACAAATAATATCTAATCATATATTCCTTTTAAGCAGTTCTTTCCCTCTTCTGTTTCCATTAGTGTACATTATTTATTCCCTCTTTACTTAGTTTCCCCACATCCCCAAAGGATTTTAAAATTTGTGATTGGTCAAAACCAGATTGCTAGACCTGTATTCCCAGGCAATTTTAGGTGGGTCTGAGATATGAATCCATTGTTTAACCATTTACACTACCTCAGAACGTGTGTGTGTGTGTGTGTGTGTGTGTGTGTGTGTGTGTACATAAAGAGAGAAATTTAAACTGACAGCACTATTTTAAATGCATCTATTAAAATTCACTGGAAGCAGGAGCGGCATCCACTTCCTAAATGGCTTGCCTCCGGAAACTCTATGTACGAACAGTGCGAACAGTGCTCAGGCCGTTCGTTCATAGGGTCACTATGAGTCGTCTACGATTCGACAGCATTAAACAACAACAACAACATTAAAATTCATTGCTGTTAACTTGATTATAACTTACAGTGATCCTGGAAAGAAGTTTCATGCCACAAAAGTTAAGAATTTACCTTCAACTGGAAGGTCAGAAATTCAAATCCACCAGCAACTTCACATAAGAAAGATATAGAAGGCCATTGACTTACTTTTGACCCTGTAAGAGAACATAGTAACATCTCAGTCATGGGTCTGGGGCAGGGCTGATTCATGGCAGGTGTGTGAAACAGCATTTGGTAGCACAGTGTTTGAAGCTGTGAAGCACATATGGCAAGGAAGAAGGAGATCATCATATGTGTTGCTCAGTTTCTCCAACTTCACTTGTGTTTGGTGAACCTCACATTTGGGAAGCTCTTGGGAACACCTGCTCTCTAGCTTTGCTGCTGGCTATACCTGTACATGCCATAAAGCTATTTTTTTAAAGAAAAGAAAAGAGAACTAGATAAAAACACTTTACAAAAGGAAAAAAGAAAAATATAGCAATCTGCTTCTGTAAAACCTAGTCTTGGAAACATTTCTATACTACCCTACAAGACTACTTTGAGTTTTTCTGTTATTGATCTTAATTACAGTTGCTCAAATATAATTAGATATTGTTGTTGCTGACTTTCTGTTAGGTGCCCTGGGGACATTGCACATTATACTGACTCATGTACCACAACATAAATAACTAAGAATTCTTATTTTATCTTCATATTCTTGTGTTAGAACACACTATGGTAGTCCCTACCAATCAATCTCATTGGGAGTCCTCCTCTTTTTTGTTGATCCTCTTACTTTACTAAGTATGATATTCTTCTCCAAGTATTGGTCCTTCCTCATAAAATGTCTAAAGTACATCATACAGAGTCTCAGTATTCTCACGTCTAACGAATAATCTAGCTGTAGTACTTAAAAAAGATACTTGTTTATTCTTTTAGCAGTTCCTGGAATGTTCATTATGAAATATTCAATACCATATTTTAAAAGTATCAATATTTCTTCAATCTTCTTATTCATTCTGTCTATGGTTGCCTTTTAATCTATGCACAGATTCCATATGACTACATTTAAATATTCTTAAATTCCCATTCTTCTCGATATATTATCATCCACATAGAGGAATATCTTTGCATTTTCAATACAGCACAGATAAACTTTCTTCTGGAATTTTCTGTTTTCAACCAAGATCCATCTGACATCAGCAACCATATTCCTTGATTTACATTCAGATATTATGCATAACAAAATACTTATCCAAAAGAATTTATGGAAAGTACTCAAACAATGAGGAAAGAATGGTACTTGGAAATCACAGTCCTTGTGACAGAAATGAGACTGATATAAAATTTTCTATATTCAATTCCTTATTCATCACAAATACTTATTTAATAGACTATGAAAGATAACATCACACATGCATCTCATCTGATGGACTGCACAGGAATCAGATCTACTACATCTGTGATAAGAACCGCTGGAGAAGCTCAGTATCAGCACTCAAAACCAAGCAGGTGCTGAGTGAGAAACAGACCATAAAAGACGATCCAACAGAAGTTGGAAATTATTGAACTATGAATATTATTGAATTATGCAAGCAAAATATTGCTGAAGATGATCCAAAATTGCCTGAAATAATTCATTGATGGAGAACTACCAGAAGTTTAAGCTGAGTTTAGGAAATACCATGACACCATTGCTATTGTCAATTGGATCCTGGCTGAAAGCAGAGAGAATACCAGAAGAATTTCTATTTGTGTTTTATTGACTATGCAAAGGCTTTTAAGTATGTGGATCATAACAAGCAATGGCTAACAGGTAGAAAAAAGGGAACCCTAGGGCCCTTGTTTGTGCTCATGTGAAACTTATACCTAGACCAAGAAGCTGTTCTCCAAACAAAACAGGGGAATGCTGCATGATTTAAAGTCAGAAAAGACGTGTATCAGAATCACCTCTTTTCTTCATATCTATTCAATCTGTCCACTGAGCAAATTATTTGAGAAGCTACCACTATAAAGAAGAATGTGGCAATCAGGATTGGAGGCTTGCTGAAAGTAAGGAAGAATTTAAATAAATGCTGCAGAGGATCAGAGACTACAGTCTTCAATATTGATTGCCTTCCAATATTGTTATTGTTGTTGTTGTGAACTGTTGAATAAGAATCAACCCGTAAATGACCCTCCAGTGAGTTTTCAGAAGCAGCTAACCAACATGAAAGGAAGACAATGAATTCCATGGAGGAGTTAGTGGAATCAAACCACATGCCTTTAGGATTACAATGTAGCTTCTTACCACTAAGTCTCCAGAGTATACATTAACAAGATAAAAAATTTCACCACTGGACTGATAGGTAACGTCATGATATATGGAGAAAAGATTGAAATTGTCAACAATTTCATCTTACTTACTCCACAATCAACATCTTTGGTACCAGCAGTCAGATCAGGAGAACGTATTACATTGTGGAAATTCCCTGTTAGTGACCTCTCCAAATTACTGAGGAGAAATGATACCGGTTTGAAGTCTAAGGTGATCCTGATTCAAACCATGGTCTTTTCAATCACTGGAAATGCACCTGAGTGCTGGACTATGAGTAAGGGTGAAAAAAGAATGGATTTCTTTAAGTTTTGATGTTGAAGAAGACTCCTGATTATCCCAGGGACTGCCATAAAAACAAACAGGTCTTGGAAAAAGTGCAGCCAGAGTGCTCCTTAGAGGAAGAGATGATGCTGCTGTGCCTCACATGTTTTCAACATGTCACTTGTTATGTGCTATCTAGTAGAGAATTAACCCGTAATGACCCAGTGAGCAGCAGATCTGAACCCTGTCTTCCCCTGTGCCAACCTAACACTTCCTGACCCACCATAGCCTATTGCAGCACTCACTGTGTCAATCCACCTGGCTAAGGGACTTCCTCTCCTTCACCAGCTCTCCACCTTTCCAAGCTTTATATCCTTCTCCAAGAAATGGTCTCTCCTACTTACATGCCCAAAGTATGTGAAATGAAGCTTTATCTTCTTTGCCTTCAAGGAACAAAAATAGTGAAAATACCTGGATTTAGATGTGGTCCCTTTGAAATCGTGCGGTTTATCTGTCAGTTTTTTATGGAAACTTATTTACATATTACTAATTACGTTTTAAACTGGATATTTGTATTCTTGTTTGTTTATCAGTGTTCCAATTAGTGTAGCACTTCTCTGTCAATTTGCTATACTTGTGGATTGCTGTGATGCTGAAAGCTGTGCCTGTCCCTCACTGGTGGTTCAAATGTCAGAGAGGTAACCTATGGTAGACAGCTTTTAGTGGAGCTCTAGGACTGAGACTAGGAAGGAGGATTGGCTATCCACTTCTCAAATAAGATGCCTCTGACAACCCTATGAACAATAGAGAAACACGAATAGAAAGAGTTTTAGAGGTAAAGACCAGATTGGCAGTCAATCAAAATGAAGAGACGTAGCTGCTAACATCCCTATATAGTTGGAACATGGACATGTTACTAGGAAAGGCTATTCCATGTAAAGTGTTACCATTCTTGAAAAGGTCTGCAATAGACAGAAATACCCTCAGTGAGATGGATTGACACAGTGACTGCTGCCATGGACTCAATTATGTCAGAGATGATAGGATTGGTACAGGATAGGATTCAAATCTGTTATGTATTTTTCTCTCTTTTAAAAAAATTATTAGTATTAATTTTAATGAAAATTAACAGAGAATTTGGATTTCCATTCATTCATTGTTGCACTTTCCTCCCCTCCCCACTCCCCAGTACACTCTTCCCTTTGAAAATAAAAAGAAAAATTCTTTTACTGTTTTACAATCCCTCCCCCCAGGTCCACTCCACTATGCAGCCTTCATTCTGGACTCCTGTCATGATAATAATATCTAAGCATGTCCCTTTTAAACAGTTTTCTCCCTCATCTGTTTCAATGCAATATACATTATTTATCCCATCTTTCTCAGTCTTCCACCAACTCTGATGTCAGTCAGTCCTGTTTTACAACAGTGGCACTATGCAGTATTTGTCCTTTTGTGATTGAGATCTTTCACCCAGGATAATGTCTTCCAGGGTCACCCTTTTTGAATAATATTTCATGAGTTCCTTGTTTTTTAATGCAGCATAGTATTCCATTGTGCGAATATACCACAGCTTCTCTAGCCATTCGTTTGTTGATGGTCACTTAGGTTGTTTCCAACTCCTTGCTATTGTGAACAAAGTTGCAATAAACATGTGTGTGCATATATCTGCTTGTGTGGCAGTTATGGTCTCTTTGGGGTATATTCGCAGTAATGGAATTTCTGGGTCAAATGGTATCTCTATTCGCAACTTTTTGAGAAAGTGCCATAGTGCCTTCCATAGTGGTTGCACCAGAACTGGGGGGAGGAGGCCGGGGGGAGGGTGGAGAGCAGAAGGGATGGACAGGGAGGAAAATGTGCAACAATGAATGAATGGGGGAAAATTAAATGGAAAGAATATGCTATAAAATACATATGTTGCATTAGAAAAATTAATAAAAAACATTTAATAAAAAGAAAAAGCAAAACAAAACAAAAATCTGTTATATGTCATACTCAGCTCCACAACACCTAACAACAAGTCATATTGGACTATATTCATTTTTATTTCATTTTTCATATTTTATTCTTAATTCTCTACGTAAATCAATGGAATTTTCTTCTTCTACCTTTGAATACAAAAGCTGGAAGAGACAAAAAAGAGTGTCACAGTTTGTCATTAAATAGATTAGTACATGGAAACCGGATAGAATAAAACAAGGATATGGTAAATCAGAGTGAGTTTAGAGGTCTATATCTGATTCAACCTTTAACCTCACTGTTTCCTCTTCTCTGAGTATTTATTTTAACTCTGAATTTTAGTCTTTGGCCTTCAGTGCCAGAAATATTCTTACATGTTCAGATAAGGCACTTTCATCTAGTTCCAAAAATGTCGTGGGTGAGGGTCAAAGCTGAATTTCTTCTTATCCTGAGGCAAATGTCTCGGGTTGGACATTTGGTATGTCTTGAATGGCATCACTGTAACTGACAAGAGACTGTTTGCTGTCCTGATTTTTAATCTCCTCCACCACTCCTTTCTGAATTTGCATTGCAGAAAAGACAATACATTGGTACTTGATCCTCCCTATTCCTTCCAAAGCTAAGCTGAGGACAAAGGGTCCCATCCTTTCTGAACTTGACCCTACCTGTGTTTGGCTTTCACCACTCAACTTTATTAACATTCCAGGACCGTGAGAGAATGCCATGTTAGCAGCCCAACAGGAAGAGGAGTAAGCCAGGCATTGACATCACCTGACAGACGTGTTTCTCAAGTAGGACGTTTCATTCAAGTCTTTTAATCATGGAAATCATTGACACAGAAAAGAAATAAAGAAAAGAGAGAGAAAAGATATTCTGCACCCTGATGGATATGTTTTAAACCGTGGCCTCCTTTTCTCTCCATCCCACCCCTTGCTCATCCTTTATGTTTGGAAGTAAATGTTCTGAAATACTATAGCTAGAGGCAAGGGAGCAACACATAATAACATGGTAGCAACACATAAAACTGTCAGTCTTCAAGGAAAATAGATGGTTGGGTTGAGGGGGTAAATGGACTAAATCAATTTGAACATGCATGTTAAGGACTGTGAAAGGGCAGAGTTTAGTGCTGCTAGGCTGGAAAACATTTGTCTCTGTCTTCTTGTATTTCCACAGCACTGGGCAGAATCCACCCACAGGCTTTCTCACTTGGCTCCAGTCTGACTCTGTGGCTGATTAATGGCAGCTGGAGGTGTCCAGTAATTTCCTCACCTAATAATAAACTACAACCCAAAATGGAGGTTCCCCTCAGGCCCACGTTTAACATAACTGTGCTTACAACCAGGAGGTAGCCAATTACTCTGTCTCTGTGGCCACTACTTAAAGAATGCATGCTTGAGCAAAGCTGAGGCAATTTTGTTTACCTTGGGGACTGCATTTCTGCTTATACCCAACAGATCTTTCTTATAGGATGAACATGTGTGGAACTTATTTCAGAGATAAAAACACTCACAGAGTTATTAGCTCTGTGATATGTTTTAAAGTAATTGTTTCACAGATATCTTTTAAATTAATTCATTGCTCTCCCCCCAAAAAGTGCCAGTTGATGGACTTGATCTTAAGTGTTTTAGGGACTTAAAATATAAATTGCCATTACAAAAACACCAGGGTATAATTGTTAAGCCTGCAGCCTAAGCAATCAGTCTAATTCCTGATTCCTCAGGCATCCAATAAATCTATTTGTGTTCAGGTGACTCTTCCTCTTGGGTTCATTTGATAGAGTTGGTGTCTGCCACCTTCTTATAAGGTGATTATGTGGATTAACTTTACCATATTAAGTGGTTAGCCTCACATTTGTACCTATGTTAATTAATGTAATTTCGTTATAAGGTGAGTAATAACACATATTGCAGGGCAAAGTGAAACCTTGATTTGTGTGTATTTTAGTTCCACATAAATAGTAATGGTATAATTTAAAAGGTGGAACTACTGAAAGAGTAAACAATTTTTTCTTAGAATAAGTGCAACCAGGCTGCTTCAAGGATGGTGAAACTTTCTCTCATTTTCTTTGGGCATGCTGTTAAAAGTGGCCAGTCCTTTGAAAAAGACATCATGCTTGGAAAAGTAAAGGCTCAGGGAAAGAGAGGAAGACCTTCAACCAGGTAGATTGACAAAGTACCTGCAACAATTGACTTGAACATGGTAGAGATTATGAGGATGGTAAGTCAGAGTTTTTAGCTATTCATCGGACAGCTATAAGTTGTACTCAACTCAACAGTAATTACCAACTACAATAATAAAAGGATTGCACAGGTCTCTATCTAAATCTCATCTATGTTGCTTAATTGCATAATCCTGTGAAAACATCTTAGCTCCTAAGAACTTCTGTTACCACATCTGTAAAATGAGAATAATAATATTCATCAGGAATAATGTAAAGTACCTAGCTCAACATCTGGCCCATAATAGACAATAATAAACAATAATGGCTTCAGGTATCAGAGGGATAATCTATAATTATTTTGTTCTTGTGTTGTTGTGCATTAGAGTCAGACCTGATTGAAAGCTGATCTTCCAGCGAGTTTTCAGCGACAGTAAATCACACGGGAGGAAACTGTCCATCTCTCTCCTGTAGAGCTGCTGGTGAATTTGAACTGTGTACCGTTGGGTTACCAGTGCAGCTTCTAACCACTAGGCTCTCAGAATTATCTGTTTCAGTTAATAAATAACTCATCCCATTTTTCTGCTGATGATCAAAGAGGAAAGGAAGTGACCCTCTTGCCTTACTCCCGGAAGTAGACCCTCCTAGCAACATGCACAAGTATGTGAAATGAAGCTTTATTATCTTTATCTCAAAGAGTATTTTGACTGCACCTTCTGCAAGACATATTTGTTTGTTCTTATGGTAGTCTATATGCTGTTCAGTAAGTATTGCTGTCTAACGCCACAGAACAAGGCATCAATTCTTCTTCAATCATCCTTATTCATTATCCAGCTCTCAAATGCATAGAAAGTTATCAGAAAGACCATGGCCTGAATCAGATGTATCTTAGTCATCAAACTGACCATGAGATTGCCTTGTTCCCTACATAATAAGTGTCAAGAACACTAGAGCTTGACACACAGCAGGACTCTCAGATCGTTTTGTTCTCTTCATAATGAGGTAATCTCCATTCTACCAGAAATCCACTTGGCTTGTTAATAATAAGGCATCCAATACTTGGCAGGACATTCATCCATGCCTGCATTGTGCCCTCAAATAAACAGCACCAGAATACCATACCAAGAGGAGATATAGCCCTCACCTTGGAAATGATCATGCAGTGACAGCTGTGTGGTCTAAAAGAAAGAGCAGAGACACAAAATCACAAAGCACTAGTCCTGGAGCAGAAGCTCAGGGGCAAGAACCTTTCACCAGTACTGCCTCAGACAAGAATCCTTCCCTGAAGCTGGAACGTAGGATTTGCGCTTAAACCGTCCTAAATGTGAGACAGGCATCAGCGTGAGAGACTAGCAACAGTGTTTGGCACAAGATATCACAGATATAACTAATGGCATAAACCATTATATAAAGGGGTGGCTGGGGATGTATGTTCTGGATGGGACAGGTGGGAGTGCAAGGGATGCTGATATAGGAAGGAAAAGGAAGAGAAGACACATGCACTGGGGTGCAGGGGCACCCAATGTATTCATTATTTCTGTAAGGGAAAAAGCTAAGCATCCTACATACTACAAAGAAGTAGTAGACATACTACAAAGAAGGCTTGGCCATCCACTTCAGAAATATAACAGGCCTTTGAAAACTCTATGTACAGTAGAGCTCATTTAGAGTAGAGA
Organism: Elephantulus edwardii; assembly: GCF_000299155.1. NCBI lineage: Eukaryota > Metazoa > Chordata > Mammalia > Macroscelidea > Macroscelididae > Elephantulus > Elephantulus edwardii. The sequence goes on from NW_006399762.1 coordinate 884,646, forward strand.
GAGATGGCAACTGAGCCTGAGCCCTCAAATTTAGAAATACAAAAGAGGAGGAACAGTTGTAAGCAGAAACTAATGACTGGAACGTGAAATATGAGAAGCATGATTGTAGAAAACTGGACACCGTTAAGAGAGAAACGGTGTTGTTGTTGTTGTTGTTATTTGTTGTCAAGTCATCTGTGACTCATAGCAGCCCTATATATAACAGATCTGAACTGTCCTCTATCCTGAGCCAACATTATTGTCTTTGACACACCTACCCCCATTATCCCAATCACTGAGTCAATCCTCATAGAGTTTCTTCCTCTCTTGCACTGTCCCTCCAATTCCCCAAGCATAATGTCCCTCTCAAAGTACTGGCCCCTCCTTGCAACATGCCCAAAGTATATCAGACAGAGCTTAAGGATCCTTGCTTCCAAGGAGCAGTCTGATTTCACCCTCTCCAAGATGAAACTGTTTGTTCTCTTAGCATACCATGGTACATTCAATACTCTTCTCCAGCACCATAGCTCAAAGGGTCAATTTTCCTTCTATCATCCCTCATCATTGTTCAGCTTTCTGATGCATGGTCAAAGACCATGGCCTGGATCAGGCACACTTTAGTCTCTAGACTGACATAGTCCTCAGTACTCTGGAGATGTCCCTGACACCAGACTTTTCCAATGCAATTAATCTTTTTATTTCCTGACTACTGGGAGCAGCAACATAAGAGTGTTGCTTATGAAGCCAAGCAAACTGTAACTGTTAATAATCTCAATCTCTTCATCATCTATCATGATGCTGCCAACTAGCCCAGTATTGAGAATCTTTGTTTTCTTGATGTTGAGCTTCAATCTGTATTGAAGGCTGCAGTTTTTTACTTTCTGCAGCAAGTTCTTCAGGTCCTCCTTAGTTTCAGCAAAAATGGTTGTGTCATCTGCATAATGCAGGTTGTTGTGGATAAAAAGCATAAATATTGACATACTAGGTATTGGTGAAATGAGACGGATTGACATAAGACATTTTAAATCAGATAATCGTATGATCTGCTGTGCTGGAGATGAAACAGTAAGAAAAAATCGGGTCACTTTCAATTAAAAAGGCCATTTCTAGATCAATCTTGAAATAGAATGTTGTGAGTAATAAGATAAAATCCATATGCATACAAGGAAGATATGTTAATTCCATTATCATTCAAATGTATGCACAAAAACCTCAGCCAAACAGGAGGAACTAGATGAATCCTACCAACTTTTGTAGTCAGAAATCGATTGAACATGGAACCAAGATGCACTAATAATAGCAAGTGACTGGAATGCAATAATTTGAAGAGGTTCCTAACTGCAGACAATCTCAGTGCAGTACACCTCCTGATTTCTTGAATACTGGTACCAACATTATTAATCGTAGATCCCAATCTTTTCTCCATCATGATGTTATCTATTGGTCCAATGTTAAGAATCTTTCTTTGCTTGACATTGAGGTGCAATCTATATTGAAGACTACTTTTCTATGTTCTGCTACAAGTACATGGCTATTTAAACAAGTAGGAGAGGATGTATATATGTCCTTTTTAATAAATAAATGACAAGCCTTCCTTAGCACCTAAGGTTTTAAGAGTGGAGATCTTGAGAGTGTTGAGTTTCCAATGGATTCTGATTTGTGTAATATTGAACAACTCTAATCCTTTTCCGCTGAGGATTAATTGAGTGCATATTTGAATGAACCAAGTTGAGAAATGGCACGCATATTGGGATGAATGTACATTTTGATTAGTCACACAAGAGTTATGATGAGCTCTTAACTCTCTCCCTGTCACTCACCTTTAGTTTTATCTCAAACTAAATTCCATACAAGCATGCCTATTCTTTCTTGATTCCAGTTGCTCAATATTCATACTTCACTCATCCATCTCACATTGGATCTTTGCATCTAATCTGAGTCTTTTGTGGATAAATTATTCCTGATTCCCTTCCCCTTGTAAGTGTTATCCCTTTTATTATCCTAAACCAACACATGACTTCCAAAAGCCTAATGCCAATTGTGTTCATACAAAACCTATACCTGGACCAAGAAACCATTGTGCAAACCAAGAAAGGAAGTGCTATGCAATTTAAAATTAATAAAGGAGTACGTCAGGGTTATATTCTTTCTTTCTATTTAATCCACATGCTGAGTAAATTATTTGAGAAGCAGAACTCTATTAAGAGGAATGTTGCACCAGGATTGGAGGAAGACTCATCAATAACCTTTATAATGCAGATGATACAACCATGCTTACTGAACGCGAAGAAGACTTAAACCAGTTGCTGCAGAAGATTTAACACTGTAGCCTTCAATATGAATTGCATCTCAACATCAAGAACAAAGGTTCTTACCACTGGACCAATAGACAACATCATGATAAATGGAGAAAAGATTAAAACTGCCAAAAAAAAAAAGATTAAAACTGCCAAAAACTTCATCTTATTGGATCCACAATTAACATCCTTGGTACCAGTATTCAGGAAACTAGGAGATATATTGCACTGGACAGGTCTACAGTCGGGACCTCTCCAAATTACTAAGAATAATGACATCAGTTTGAGGACTAAAGTGTGTCTGATTCAGGCCGATGGTCTTTCTGATCACTTGCTATGTATATGAGAGCTGTACATGAATAAGGATGACAGAAGAAAATTAGATGTTTTTGAAATGTGGTGTTGGACAAGAGTACTGAATATTCTATGGACTTCCAAAAGAACAAATGGCCAGAGTGTTTCTTGAAGGAAAAATAAAAAACCTTCATTTCACATACTTTGGGCATGTTGCTAGGAGAAGGACATCATGCTTAGAAAGGTGGAGGGATGGTAAAGGAGAGAAAGACTCCTGACCAGCTGATTGACAGAGTGACTGTGCAATGGACTTGAGTAGGCTAGAGTTGTGAGGATCACTCAGGATAGGACAGGGTTCAGATCTCTTGTTCATAGGTTTGCCATGAGTTCTTCTCGACTCAACAGCACCTAATAACAATAGCAAAGCTAATACTGACATATATTTTACTGTCCTAAAAAAATCTTGTGTAAAGTGTTTACTTTCATGCTAATCTTCAATTGTTTTCCGAGAAAAAGCAGCAGCATCAGTGAAAGTGACAGAACATTCTTAATAGATCTGTACAGGAAAATGCAAAAGATAGAAAAGAATAGATATATGAAAATATTAAAACATGGGGATGAATAAATAGACTTCCTTCATGAGTAAACAGATTTTTTTCATCCTTGATTCAAAAGTTATAAAAGATAATGCTTACTGAAGAAAAAAAAATGAAACTTGCTGAGAAAAAGCAAACTTAAGCATAAAGTAAAAGTATAAGGTTGGAGAAATGCAAGAGAAATTTCAAGCTTTACAGACTATCAAGTCTTGAAATAAAATGTTCGGAAAAACTGAAAAGGAAGTTTGAAGACTTGGGCCGTTAATGAGAAAGGAATTCTTGGCATGCACTTCCTCTAAGTGATGAGCCTTGTGTGGAGACAACCAAGGAAAATGCTTTATATTATCCTTCCGGTTTTACCTATTGAGGTTTCAATGTCTGCAAGTGACTTCTGGATTTTTTTTTGCACCACATTTTCTTCTCATTATTATCTTTAACTCCTTATGACAGATCCTACCACTTACTCAAACCTAAAACATTTCACCTCATCACTGTCAGCTCAGTTCTATCCATGGCTGCTCAGTTAATTAATTTAGTGTTGGATCTGAACCTTCACTGATTTATGAAACGTTTGCTGAGTAATTGCTATGTACCAAGCAGTGTGCTAGGTGCTAGGGTGAGCAAAATGAATATAAATAATGATAATTGGTGAAAAGGGAATGTAGAGACATTATGTAAAAAGAGTTGCATGTTTCACAAAGGAGTCAGAAGTAAATATCTTTGCAGTTGAGGGGGATTAATTTAATCAAAGAATTTAAAGTAGAGTGATTGGTTATGAACTATAAAGGAAAAATCTAAATAAAGAGTAGGTGGAATTTAGTTTGGAGAGAAAGAAAAGACGATACATGGTGGAAATTGAGAGTAAGGAAGAACAACTTGCAGAATGAAATTATATGCACGGAGCCCCATAGCTGAAGGAAGTATGACTTCGTCCGGGGCTTTGAAAGAAAGTCAGTGCAGCTGGAGTCCAGAGATCAATCAAGGAAGAGACTAAGGAAGGATTTGAGGCTAGGGAGACACACAGGGCTCAGACAATTCTGAATTGTGTAGAACATGCTAAGCATTTTGATCTTTCCCCTGAGACCAGTGGGAGGCCTTTGAAATGCCAGTTAGGAAATTAGTATGCATGCAGTACCTATACAGGCAGGGTCACCATGTGGTGGAGAATAGAACAATCACTCTGCGATGAGCAACCTTAAAGGAATTTATAAAGTGGATTGGGTATTAGTAAAATAGTGTCTGGGGTTGGGGGGGCGGGAAATAAACTTGAAAGAAGATCTAACTCCAATAACTCCAAATCCTTTTCTTTCACATACTGGCACTTTGACCTTGGGAGAATTCAACAACTTCTCTTGGCTTCCATTCACTCACCTACACTTTTATTTACTGCATCTAGACTCACTTGTTCTCCTTACTATGGAGTCTGCACTGACTCATACATAGCTGGCTCTCAACTAGGCTTTTGAGTTTGTAAATCACCCAGGAGATTTCCCATCCTTTTCCCTCAGAGCAGCTGGTGCATTACTGGTGCATTTGAACCTTTGAGTTAGCAGTGAAATACCCTTCAGACTACAGCCACCAAATCCATAAACTCAAATAAAGTCATCTATTTGATAGCAGCTAGAAATCTTCAACCTTATATAAGTGTAAGTCAGCAAATAAAGAACTAATGTCTTTGAGTTGCATACTCTGTCTTTGACAGAGTATTGGATATATCATGAACTTTCAAAAGACATGCAAATCTATCTTGAGAAAAATGAAACTCGAAGTGGTATTTAGAAGCCTAAAAGCAATTGTACAAGAATGTATTATCCTCTTAAAAATAAGTAATGAGTGTATAATTGAAAACAAGGATGAAGTCTACAATATATATTTGTGTACTTGGACCAAGAGACAGTTGTCAGAACAGAGCAAGGAGACACTACATGGTTCAAAATCAAGAAGGGGGTCTGCCAAGGATGTATTTTGTCTCCATACATTTTCAATCTGTATGCAGAACAGATCATCTGAGACACTGGGCTGTACGAAGAGGAATGTGGCATCAGGGTTGGTGGAAGAGTCACCAACAACCTGCGTTACGCAGATTACACAACCCTGTTTGCTGAAACTGAGGGGGACCTGAAGCGCTTGCTGCAGAAGGTCAAGGACTGCAGCCTTCAGTATGGGTTGAAGCTCGACATCAAGAAAACAAAGATTCTCACCACTAGGCCAATTGACAGAAACAGTATGGATGGTGAAGAGATTGAGATTGTCCACCGTTTTAGTTTGCTTGGCTCCACAATCAACAATCTTGGTACCAGCAGCCAGGAAGTCAAGAGACAAATTGCATTGGG
>NW_006399762.1:890936-896251 GCF_000299155.1 Elephantulus edwardii
TTTAAATAAATTGTTTTACAGCCTTTAGTAAAGCAAATAAAACCTTTTGGTTTCCTGCCATACATTTATAGAGCTTAGAAGCCATCATTCCCATCCTTCCAGTAATAAAAAACAAAACAATACTGAGGAAACAGAAAATCAAACACTCTTATTATATCGAACAGTGAATTTCTGTCCCATAGAGCATTGTCCCTAAATTGAAGAGACAGGCAGGCTTATACAGAGATGACAGCTTCCCAGGAACTAAAAGCCCAGGGGCAGAGACAGGCTGCTGGAGCCAGAATCAGAAGGGACATTTAAATATAATTGACAAATTGCTGCAGGCTCAGTCAGGACAAAGTTGAGAATGAAAATTCCAGGGATGCCCAAGCTTTGAGTTTTGTCAATTTACCTCCAGAATTTCAACAAATTTCTCACTGTGAAGAGGAAGTAAAAATCCCCTTGTGATTTCGCAGTGAAAAAGAAATGTAGCCAATTTTAAATACACCAGAGTTTTCTGTTCACCTTAACAAGATCAACACTCAAGGGAAACAATTTTGTCATTGTTACATATTGTTGCATCAGCTCTGGAAGCTACCCTATACAAAACAGACTGAAACACTGCCCCTGCCTGTGCCATTTTCACTATCTTTGTGGTGCTTATGTTCACTGTGTCATCCACCTCATTGAGTATCTTCATTTTTTTTTTTAACTAACCCTCCACTTTTCCTTTCTTTGGGAAAAAATATAGATCTCTTCCAGTCAGTTGGCTAAGTGTTTGTTCTCCAGATTTCTTGACACAACTTGGTGAGCACATCTAGGGCAGCATCTGTTAGTTGAAATGTGTCAATTGGTATACCATCTATTCCTGGGGCCTTATTTTTTACCAATTCGTTCAAAGCATCTTGAACTTCTTCATCATAGGTTCTTGCTCATGTATTGTTTCATGAAATTCTTCTGTGTCTGCCAATTTCTTTCAGTACAATGGCTCTGTATACTCTTTCCATCTTCTTTTAATACTTCCTGGATCATTTAATATTCTGCCCAAAGTATCCTTAACTAAGCAACTCAAGATTTGAATTTGTTCTTCAGTTCCTTGAGCTTAAGAAATGCTGGGTTTAGCCCTTTTGGTTTTCTGATTCAAGCTCCTTGCACATTTCATTGTAATATTTTACTTTGTCTTTGAAGGGACAGCAGAAACCCCATTTTTTATAAACCCCCATTTACGCTAGAGGCAGAAGCGGGCCATAAACATTCTTAGCTTAAGGCAAACACGAATGCCCCGGGTAAGACCTTGCCTGTCCTTGCAAGATAAAGAATTAACTAGTGTCTCCGTGACACAGAAGGGGTATAGGCAGGCAAAGTAGCCAGCCCATCAAAAGTCAACTCAAATGACTAATTCCCCAGCCCACCAAACATGATCGCAATCCCCCTGCCCTAACAGGAGCACTCAAAAGAGCTATAAAAGCAAGAGGGAGGGGAAACTCGGACTTTTTCCCTTCACTACCTTTCTGAGGAGGGAAAAAGGTCTCCACACGTGGAAACAATATAATAAATGCTCTTGAAATTTCAGACGTGTTTTTAGATTTCTTTGAGGGGCATTGCGTGGGCAGAACAGTCTTCCTGCACTGCCTTTGAAATCTTCTGTTCAGCTCTTTAGTATCTTGAATTCTTCCATCTGGTTTGGCTTCTTGGTGCTCTCGTGAAATATTCAGAGTCTCTTCTAACAACCATTTTGGTCCTTTCTTCCTCCTCTGTCTTTGTAATGACTCTGCACTCTTCTTGGATGATACTCTTGATATCCTCCCACAACTCATCTGGTCTTCGCTCAGTGGTGTTCAAGTCCTCAAACCTGTTCCTGAGATGGTTTTGAAATTCAGGTGGGATAGACTCAAGGTCATATTTTGGTTCCCATGGATTTATTTCATTTTTCTTAGCTTCAGCTCGAACTTGCATATGAGTAGTTGGTGGTCTGTTCCACAATCAGCTCCTGGCCTTGTTTTCACAGCTGATATTAAGCTTCTCCAGTGATTCTTTCCACAGATATAATCAATATGATTCCTATGTATACAACCTGCATTTGTGTTTCTTATAAAACACATTCTATTTACTCTTCTTTGGCTATGGTTGTTGGTGCATATATTTAAATGATAATAGTATTCACTGGACTTCCTTATATGCATATAGATATTATCCTGTCACTCACAATAGTGTATTTCAAGACATAGCTAGAAATTACTTTTTTGACTATGAAAGCAAGCCCCTTTTCTTCATCTTTTCATCTCTAGAGTAATATTAAATATGAACTATATTTGTTTTCATGCCAAAGAAAGGTGATCCAACAGAGTGTGGAAATTATTGAACAATGTCATTGATATTACATGCAAACAAGATTCTGCTGAAGATTATCCAAAAATGACTGGAACAGCACTTCCAGAACTGCCAAAAATGTAGTCTGGGTTTTGAAGGGGTCATGATACTAGTGATATTGTAGCAAATGTTAGATGGATCTTGGCTGAAAGCAGAGAATACCAGAAGAATGTCTATCTGTTTTTCATCAATTATGCAAAGGAGTTTGCCTATGTGGATCACAACAAACCGTGACTGACTCTGAAATGAACGGGAATCCCAGAACACTCAATCGTGCTAATGGGAAACCTATAATTGGACCAGTAGGCAGTCTTAAGAAGAGAGCAAGGAAACACCACATGGTTCAAAACTGGGAAGGATGTACACCAGGGATGTGTCCTATCTCCATACCTTTTCAATCTATATGCAGAACAGTTTCTGGGAGACTGGGCTGTATGAGGAGAAGTGTGACATCAGGATTGGAGGAAGATTAATCAACAATCTGCGTTATGCAGATGACACAACCGTTCTTGCTGAAACTGAGGACAACTTGAAGCCGTTGCTGCAGAAAGTCAAGAACCGCAGCCTTCAATATGGATTAAGTCTCAATATCAAGAAAACAAAGATTCTCAGCACTGGACCAATTGGCAGCATCAGGATGAATGGTGAAGAGATTGAGATTGTTCACAGCTTTAGTTTGCGTGGCTCCAAAGTCAACAATGTTGGCACCAGCAGCCAGTAAATTAAAAGGTATACTGAGATGGGAAATAATGCTGTTATGGAACTTTCTAATATACTGAAGAGAAATGGTGTCATTCTGGAGACTAAGGCGCACCTGAACTGTCCATGGTTGTTGCAATCATTTAGTATGCATCAGAGAGCTGGACAATGACTAGAGAAGATAGAAGGAGAATGGATGCCTTTGAGCTGTGGTGGTGAAGAAGAATATTGAATATACCATGGACTACTAAGAAAAGGAACAGTTTAATCCTAAAGAGGATTAAAACAGGCTGCTCCTTGGTGGCAAGGATTCTGAAGCTTCATCTGACATAATTTGGACATGCTGCAAGGAGAGACCAATGCTTGGAGAAGGACATCATGCTTGGGGAGGGTGGAAGGACAGAACAGGAGAGGAAGACCCTCTATGAGGCGGATTGATTGAGTGGCTGGGGTAATAGGGGTAGGTATGTCGGAGATAATGAATGAGATTGGCACAGGATAGGGCAGGGTTTAGGGCTGTTGTACATTGGGTCACTATGAGTCACAGGCAACTCGACAGCACGTAACAACAACAACTTCTTTTCCTAGCCTGATGTCCATCTCTAGGAGCTTGTCCCTCTTAATAACTTGTCCAAAGCATATGAGATAGTGTTTTACAATCCTTACTTCTATGGAGCAACTTGGCTACAGGTTTTTAAAGATACTTTTTTCCTTTGACATTTTATAGTATATTCGCTAATCTTCACGAACACCACAATATAAAGGTACCAGCTGTTCGTAGGTCCTTTTTATATCTTTCATAAATGTATGAAGTAACTGAAAATACCATAACCTGGATCAGGTACCTTAGTCTTTAAAGTAACATCTTCGATTTTTAAAACTTTAAAGAAGTCATTGGCAGCAGGTTTTCCCAATGCAATACATTTTTTTAAAAACTTGACTCCTGCATCCATGAAGATTGATTGTGTGGATCAAAGTAAAACTAAATCCTTGACAGCCTCAATCTTTACTCCATCTATAATGTTGTTGTGAGGAATTTTATTTTCTTAATGCAGAGGAGTAATCATAGTGAAGACTGTAATCTTTGATCTTGATCAGTAATTATTTCAAATCCTCTTCACTTTCAAAGCCTAAATGACTTGTAGAAGGGGAATATTAAGTGTCAGTGTGGTGTAGCATTCTTGTCTCATCTAAGGATGTAGGCAGGGCTGAGATGAACTGGAGGATAGAAGCACTTGTGAAAGTATAGCCAAGATACAAATGTAATAAAAGACCTAATCTAACCTTAGATTTAGAGATATGTCCACTTTCACTGCATTTTACCAATCCATCAATAGAGCTTTTGTATAATAATGGGATTACTGTAGAAATAGTGGCAAGCTTTACCTTTTTTTAAGAAAGAGTTCTAGAGAATAACATTAAAAACAGAAAATACAAAATTAAGGGCACTGAAGAAAATTTTATTCTCTGAAATTACAAGCAAAGCAAAAAAGTAAAACCAGCCTAACTCTTAAGAAGACAAAAAATTCACACTATTTACCTTTGTTTATATATCTCAGTTCTTCTAGCCCACTGTATTAGGTCTGGTTTTCCATATAAAATTACAAGGCAAAAGATTAAAATATGAAAAGACAAGGAAAATATCTGTGCAAAAGACAGATATAACAGATTTTAAAATTACCAGACTGAATATTTATAATAGCTATGACTTATGAAAGGAGCTCTGATGGTATTATGTGTTGCACTGCTAACCAAAATGTTGATAGTTCAATTCCACTATCAAAAGAAAAAGACGGATAGTCTCATTCTCTAGAGATTTACATTCTAGAAAACTCGATGTAAGACTGCTATGAGTCAGATTCATCTTGACAGTATTGAGTATGTATTATGACTTTGCTTAAAAATATTGATTATAGCATAAATTTCCAGAAAAATAAATTTGTCTTGGGAAACATGCAGCTACAATTTTTCTTAGAAGCCAGAATAGAGAAACTAACTTATTTTGTCTAAATCAGTAAAGGTTAGTCCCTGGAAAATGACATCATATTTGGTAAAGAAGATACTCAACAAGATAGACTGACAGAGTAAAAAAAAAAAAATACAAACAATGTGAGGATGGTGCAGGGGCAGACAGGGCTTCTTCCTATTGTGTACGCTGTTGTTGTGATGAGGATTGTACATTGTTGCTGTTGTTGTTTAATGCCATCGAGTCATGGACGACTCATAGCGACCCTATGAACGAACGGCCTGAGCACTGTTCGTACATA
>NW_006399762.1:896351-901307 GCF_000299155.1 Elephantulus edwardii
GGAAGTGGATGCCGCTCCTGCTTCCAGGCTTGATTTAGTTGGGAAGCTCCAGCCAAGACTGTCCACCATGGGTACCCATTACCACGATTGGGATTGTACATAGGCCTTGAAAAAATGAAAAATGCTTCAGAGTGAAGGAAAATTATACAAGCCAGAAGCGCAACTCTACAAGAAGAAAAGGTTATGTTGGAGAAAGAATAATTGAAGATAGGATAATACCATTCAACTTTCAAAACAAAAATGTCATTAGATGTTATGGAGTTGCTTCAGACTCTTAGTGACCACAGAAAACAGTACAACAGAAAAAAATACTACTCAGTCCAGTACACTCACAATTATTTCTGCACTTTGGTCCTTTTTTCTGTAGTCACTATATCAGCTCATCTTGTTTAGGGTCATTTGCAACTCATTGGAACCCATTATTATCTATCAGGTTTCAGAAGATGAATATATATATCGGAAGATGAATATATCTGTATATATATACACACATACATACATATATATACACACACATGCTTAAAGAGGTTATTTTGTATTGTATTATGTTGAAAATAAAATTTTATTTGAATTGTGATTTTAACAAACATTCACAAAGAAGTTAGATTTTCGTTCATTCCTTATTGCACATTTTACCACATCCCCATCCTTTCCCCCATTCACTTTTTTAAAATATTCATCCATTTTGCACAATTTACCTTCCCCATTCCTCTTATTATGGGCTATTACCACACATATAAGGCCTAATATTATATTCATTTTAGACAGTTCTTTCATCTGCTCCAATGCAATGGCCATTATCTATCCACTCTTATCCTATTCTCCTCCCAACCCCCTGCCCCCATGTCAGACCTGCTTTATAACAGTGGTCCTATGCAGTATTTGTCCTTTTGTGACAGACATATAACTCAGCATGATCTGCTCCAGGATCTCTCCCATATTGTGTATTTTTTTTACAAGTTCATTGTTTTTTTCAGTGCTGCATAGTAATCCATTGTATGAATATACCATTTTTTTTCTATCCCTTTATTCTCTTTGTCAATGTAAATAAGGCAGCGATAAACAAGGGTGTGCATATAACTGTTTGGATGGCAGTTTTGGTTTCTTTAAGATATATTTCCAGTACTGGAATTGCTGGCTCAAATGGTATTTTAAACTTTTGAGAAAGAGTCAAATTGCCTTTCATAGTAAGTAGGTGCGCCATTTTACACTCCCACCAGCAGTGGGAGTATAAGTGTTCCAATCTCTCCACAACCTTCCCAGAATTTATCATTTGTTTCTATGTTGAACTTTTCTATTATTTTACTCAGAAAAGTACTCATTTTTTTTCTGTGGGGCAGGTAGGTGGTGAATTCAAATCATCAGCCTTTCAGCTAGCAGAATAACATGTGTCACAGTACAGCATCAGAAAGCTCAAAGCAGGTTCAAATTTACATAAAAACTATTTGCAAGACATGAGGATTAAAACATTTAAACAAGAGAGAGTACTTTCATTTAATAATTTTTGTGTCATTACAGAAGCTATAAAGTCATCTAGCTATGAATTGTAAAGTAATATGCATAGTACAAAATATACAGATCTGATGTTAGATGAATCCTGGCTGAACGCATACTAGAAGAATGTCCATTTACACTTTATTGGGTATGCAAGGAATTTGAATGTGTGGATCATAACAAATGATTAACATTGAAAAGAATGGGAATTCCAAAACACTTAATTGTGTTTGTGTTAAACCTATACATAGATCGAGAAGTTGTATAAACAGAGCAAGGGAATGCTACATGGTTTAAAATTAAGAAAGGCATTCATCAGGGTTGTATCTTTTCTCCATTATTTCCCTCACTATTTAATCTAAATACTGAGCAACTAAATTATTTGAGAATCTGGGCTCTATGAAGAAGAATGTAGCATCAGGATTGGAGGAAGATTCATCAATAATCTTCAGTACACAGATGACACAACATTGCCTGCTGAAAGTGAGAATGACTTAAAACACTTGTTGCAAAAGATCAAACACTACGTTCAATGTCAAAAAAACCCAAAAATTCTCACCAGTGAATTATAGGCAACCTCATTTGAAAAGACTGAAACTGCCGTTAACCTTGTCTTACTTGGGTTCACAATCAATGCACTTGGTACTAGCAGTCAGGAAATTAAGAGACATATTGCACTGGTAAAGTCAGGGACTTCTCTAAATTACTGAGAAGCAGAGATGCTAGTTTGAAGATGAAGATGCACCTGATTCAGACCATGTTCTTTTTAATCACTTGCAATGCTATTGAGAGTTGGACAAAGAATAAAGATGACAGAAGAAAAACTGATGCCTTTGAACTGTTTGTGAATGTTTGTGAAGAGTACTGAATATCCCATGGACTGCCAAAAGAGCAATACATTTGTTTTGGATAAAGTACAGCCAGAGTGTGCTCCTGGGAGGCAAGGCTAGAGAAGCTTCATTTCACATACTATGGACATGTTACTAGGAGAGACTATACCTTGTTGAAATACATTATGCTTGAAAGTGTGGGGAGTCAGAGAAGGAGAGGAAGACCCTCAACCAGGTGAATTGACACAGTGACTACAGGCATGAGCTTGAGTGTCAAAGACTGCGAGGACAGTAGAGGATATGACAGAGTTCAGATCTGTTGTTCATAGGGTCACTATGAGCCATACTTGACTCGAAGTCACCTAACAACAACCACAGCAGTGCAAGAAATTAAAATTTGGTTCTTAATGCCTGAGAAAGCCAATTTTTAATTTATTAAGAAAATGTCAAAAATAAATGATTGGGTACAGCCTTCCATTACAACTCTATTAGGATTAGGGGCCAAATGGCATTCACAGAAAACATTATACAAGGAAATAAAAGAGCTTACAAAAAATACTTCTAAAGTTCTTGCATAAACTAAGAGCAAGATGATTTTCCAGGCATTATTCAAATATTGGAAGTAGGAGTGGCATCCACTTCCTGAACAACATGCCTCCAGAAACTATGAACTTTGATAAATGTAGATAGTTACAGAAAGACTTTGGGCCTTTTGTTCATAGGGTCGCTATGAGTCATGCTCTACTTGAAGGTAATCAACAACAACAGTCAAATATATATTCAATCATTTTGATAAGATCTTGGTTCTTTTTTCCTGACATGCAGTTTTATTACCACCATGTGGAAGAGAAAATAAAGACTCATCCTAGGATATTGTAACATACTCAAAGCAGGGGTAATTTAAATATCAAGCTAAAGAAATAAAAATATCTTAAGTTATACTTTTGGATAGGACCATCTTTATTTTAAAGATATGAACTAGAGCATTTCTTATACCGAAAACTATTTGCAATATAAAACTTGGTTTAATTTAAACAGAAGATTTTGTCTGCTGAAATATAAACTCTTACACATATATTTAAATGTAAACATAAGGAAAATTTATAGTTTCCTACTTAATGATGAAATTTAAGCAAATAGGGAATCCATGCATTTACATGTGTAAACACACACCCCCATATTTCATCGACATTGATTTGGAACTGATTCACAGCTGATTTTCTAGCAGGTTTTCAGAATCTATGGATTGTACAGGAGAAGATTGCCCATTATTCTCCCATAGAGTAGCTACAGGATTTGAACCACCTGCCTTTGAGTTTTGTAATGTTGTATAGTGACAAGTTAGAATTTACTTACAGCTTACCCTCCAAGCATATTGTCAGAGATGAAAAACTGCAAAGGAGAAGATTACATATATTTCTCCCAAGAAACAGTTGGTGGATTTGAAATTAATTTTACACACACAGAGAGAGTATATATATATATATACAGAGAAGTATAAGTTAACACACTTTAATTAAAAAGAATACCAGTTTAACTCAGTGCACACAGCATATCAGTTCTTCCAATACCTGTCTCCTGCCTGTTCATCCCAGCCTCTATTCCCAATCCAGTCCAATTCAATTATACTTCATTCTCTTCCTCCTAGCATCATCTCACACACAAGGCACACATTTCTCTTATCATCTGTGTCACAGGCCAGCATAACTATATAATTCTCAGTATCAGAAACTGTATGAACTGTTTTTCACCCTAGAATGTATATAAATTCATTCCTCTGCTTTTAAAAAACCCAACCTCACAATATCCGTACTCACTACATTTATTCTTCCATTATTAATTTGACTAAACCCTCTTTTTTCTTCAAAATTATATGCAGACTCTGTATCTTTCAAGAACAGATATGGCTTTGAAAGAAACATTCTTTTACCCTAATTTATATCACTCATATTCTCCTTTGCATTATAGGATTTGGCCATGTACAAGCATTTATGTGGGATGATTTTACAAATAAACAATCCCATCTGTTGGTAAAGGATCCAGAAATTCAGTAAGTTCTCCAGACTCCTTTTTGTACATATCATCTTAAGTATTTTGTAAGACTTATCATGTCAGTATTTTTCTGTTCAAAGCTATTACACTTTTACCTTCTAAATTATGTTCCATTTTCAAGTGACTTTCTAATTCCATGGCTTTGGTTTATTTGATTTGTCTCTTAAACAATAGTAATGAAAGTCTTCATCTTCATAATTTTATTTTAATAGTGAAAAATACTGCTACTAGACGTACTTTTATATGTCTTAGAGAATGTGCAGCCAGAGTGCTGCGTGGAGGCAAAGATGATGAATCTTCATATAATATATTTGGAAATGTTTCTAAGATAGATTATTCCTTACAGAAGGACATTATTCTTGGAAAGGTATCAGTATGGCAAAAGAGAGGAAGACTCTCAACCAAGTGGATTGCCACAGTGACTAAAGCATTGGGATCAAGTGTGTTAGAGATTGTGAGGATGGCACAACCAGAATGTGGATCAGGCCTGTTGTTCATGGGTCCTTAGAAGTCAATTTGATGGCATCTAACAACTACAGTGGATATTGTTGTTGTTGTTGTTGTTGTTATGTGCCGTCGA
>NW_006399762.1:901912-905631 GCF_000299155.1 Elephantulus edwardii
GTGACAATCTCAATCTCTTCACCATCCATCCTGATGCTGCCAATTGGTCCAGTGGTGAGAATCTTTGTCTTCTTGACATTGAACCTCAAACTACAGTGGATATCATTTGAAAATTGTAATGGACTCAAGTACAATATATAAGAATTACATATTGTTGTTGTTGTGAACTATCAAGTCTTAACTACCACTTGGCTGAGGTTCCTGCAGGATTTTGGAGGCAGTTAATCACAGGGGAGGTGATTGCCCATCTTTTTCCCACAGAGCAGCTGGTGGATTTGAACTATGGGTCTTCAGCATTACATTTGTGGAAAGAATGCTGGAGAAGCTCAACTATCAGCTGTGAAAACCAGGCCAGGTGCTGATTGTGGAACAGAACACTATATATGCATATTCAAACTAAAGCTAAAGAAGGTCAAATCAAATCCACAGGAACCAGAATTTGACTTTGAGTCTATCCACCTGAATTTCAAAACCATCTCAGGAATACTAATGAGAGAAGATAATGCAAGCAGTGAGAGGATATCAAGAATATCATTTGTGAAGAATGCAAAAAGGTCATTACAAAAACAGAGGAGAAAGAAAACACCAAGATGGATGTAAGAAGAGACTCTGAATATTGCACTAGAACACTGAGAAGCCAAAGCAAACAGAAGAAAGAGGTGAGGAGCTGAACAGATCTCAAAAGGCAGCAGGGAAAGAAAATGTAAAATACTGTAATGAAATGTGCAAAGAGCTGGAGTCAGAAAATCAAAAGGGCCTAACTCGCTCAGCATTTCTTAAGCTGAAGGAACTGAAGAATGAATTCTAGCTGCAAGTTTCAGTACTTAAATATGCTATGTGAGGAATATGAAATGATCCAGGAAGAATTAAAAGAAGATGGAAGGATTATAGAGTTGCTGTACCAGAAAAAAATGGGTGACACGGAAGAATTTCATGAAATAGTACATAATAAGAGCTTATTATGATGGGGAAAGGGCAAGCAGCTCTGAAGTTCCGAAAAACAATGCCACAGGAATTGATGGCTTACCAACTGACATTTCAACAAACAGGTGCTGCCCTGGATGTGTCCACCAAGTTGTTCAAAGAGATCTGGAGGACAATCAATGGACTGGAAGTGATCCATATTTGTATCCATTCCAAAAAGAGGGGACCTGACAGAGTGTGTAAATTATCCAAAATATCATTACTATGACCTCTGGTGGCCTAGTGGCAAAAAGCTGTGCTGTAATTTGAAGGCACACAGTTTGAGGCCATCAGCCGCTTCTCAGAAGAAGGATGGTCAATCTCCTCCCATGGGATTAACTGCCTCTGAAAACCTGTCGGAAGGTCAGCTATGGGTCGGTTCTGACTCTACGGTACACAACAACAACAATCATTAATATCACATGCAAGCAAGATCCTGGTGAGAATTATCCAAATATAATTGGAATAGCGTATCAATAGAGAACTGCCAGAAATGAATGCTGTATTTAAAAGAGGTCATAGTACTAGGGTATTATGTTGTTGTTGTTGGTGGTGGTGGTGGTGGTGGTGGTGTTATGTGCCATCGAGTCGCTTGTGACTCATAGAAATCCTATGTACGACAGCCCTAAACCCTGCTCTATCCTGTGCCAATAGCACTGCCTCTGACTCACCTATCCCGATTACCTCAGTCACTGACTCAATCCACCTCATAGAGGGTCTTCCCCTCCTGTGCCATCCCTCCACCCTCCCAAGCATGATGTCCCTCTCCAAGGACCTATCCCTCCTTACAACATGTCCAAAGTATGTCAGATGAAGCCCCAGAATCCTTGCCTCCAAGCAGCAGCCTATAGGTAATGTTAAATAGATCTTAGCTGAAAGAAGAGAATACCAGATAAATGTTTATCTGTGCTTCATTGACCATGCAAAAGCATTTGACTGTGTGAATTATAACAAACTGTGGCTGATTCTGAGAAGAATGAGAATCTGAGAGCATTTGATTTTACTTATGCAAAACCAATACTTGGACTATGAGGCAGTCATAAGAACACAGCAAGAAAATACTGCATGGTTCAATATCAGGAAAGGAGTACACCAGAGATTCATCTAATCCTCATACCTTTTCAATCTATATGTAGAAAAGATCATTTGGGAGGCTGAGCCCTATGAGAAGGAAAGTAGCCTCAGGATTGGAGAAAGACTCATCAACAACATGTGTTATGCAGATGACACAATCTTGCTTCCCCAAGCTGAGGAGTACCTGAGGAACTGGCTGCAGAAGGTCAAAGACTGTAGCCTTCAATAAGTTTTGAAGCTCAACATCAATCGGCACCAGTGGGCCGATTGGCAGCATCATGATAGATGGTGAAAAGATTGAGATTGTTAACAGCTTTTGTTTGCTTGGCTCCACAATTAATACTCTTGGTACCAGCATCTAGGAAATCAAAAGATGAATTGCATTGGGAAACTCTGCTGTTAGGGATCTCTCTAGAGTACTGAAGAGCACCAATGTCAATCTGGAGACTAAGGAGAGCCTAATCCAGGCTGTGGTCTTCACAATTAGTTGCTATGCATCAGACAGCTGGACAGTGATCAGGGATGATTGAAGGAGAATTGATGTCTTTGAGCTGTGGTGCTGGAGAAGAGTACAGAATATACCATGGACTACTAGGGGGATGAACAGGTTCATTCTGGAGAGGGTCAAGCCAGTCTACTCCTTGGAGGCAAGGATTCTGAACCTCTGTCTTACTTACTTCAGGCGTGTTGCAAGGAGAGACAAGTCCTTGAAGAGGAACATCACGTTTGGAAGGATGGAGGGGCAGCACAACAGAGGAAGCCCCTGGTTGAGATGAATTGACTCATTGCCTGGGTTATGAGGGTGGCACAGGGTTCAGAGCTGTTGTTCATACGGTCACTATGAGTCACAAATGACTTGACGGCGCTTAACAACAACATTATAAATAATAGATAATAAATAGCTTATTTCAATTTACACTAATTTAATACTTTGATATATTTGAGTTGTTTATTAAACAAACAATAATAAAAATCTTCATCTCCCTACTTTATTTTATTAGTGGATAAAATGTTATTACTGTACATAATTTGAAAAACTGTAACAAAAACTTTTATATCTATTAATAAAGCCTCATGTTTTAGTTTTTGATAGACAAACTTAAATTCTTGATAAATTATAAGAAGCACAAATAATAAAAACACGAGTCACTTTTATCCTAATTTCATCCATACAGTGAATGACATTCAGTTTGCTAACAATAAACATTATAGGTAATTACTTTCATTAAGAATAGATACGTTTAGGTTTATCTTTGAGTAGATTTTCACTCATAGTGACCCTCACCCAGTTTTCAAAGTTATAACACTTTACAAAAGGCAACTTTTTAATTATTCTATCTCTGAGCAGCTGGTTGAATAGAACTATCAATCTTTCAGTCAACAATCTAACATAAAACCCACTGTAACAATTGAGTTCCTTATTAAGCTGTGCTGTTGAGTCGCCTGAGACCCATAGTGACCCTATGTACAGCAGCTCTGAATCTTGCTGTCCTGAGCCAGTCTCACTAATTCCTACACACCAACCTCCGTGACCCAGTCATTGTATCAAAATCCATCTCATCGAGGGTCTTCCTTTCATGCACTGTCCATCTACCATTCCAAGCATGATGTTCTTCTCCAAGGACTGGTCTCTTCTGATCACATGTCCAAAGTATGTGAGACAAAGTTCACCCCCTCCAAGA
>NW_006399762.1:909635-910337 GCF_000299155.1 Elephantulus edwardii
ACAACATCAATAGAGAACTGCCAGAAATACAAGTGAATGCCATGGCGTAAACAATATCAACGCTAATGTCTGAAAAGTAGAGACTATCAGGAGGATGTATATCTGTATGTTATTTCCATGAAAAGACATTTATTTGGCTGTGTGGATCACAACAATAAATTATGGCTAACATTAAAAGAATTGGAATGACAAGACACTTGTTTTCATGCAAAGCATACACCTAGACAAAGAAGCTGTCATGGAATCAGAGCAAGGAAACACTGCCTGCTTTTAAAGTAATAAAGGTTTGCATCAGGGATGTAGTCTTTCTCCATTCCTATCAATCTATAATCTGAAGAAATTATTTGAGAAGTCAGACTCTGAAGAAGAATGTGGCATCAGGATTAGAGAAAGACTCAACTATAACCTGTTTTTCACAGCTGACTTACTTCACTTGCTGGGTGTGAGAAGCGCTGGAAATGCGTGCTGAAGAAAACCTTTCAGTATAGGCTACATCTCAACATCAAGAAAACGATCACCAGGCCAAGTTATCTCCATGATAAGTAGAGAAGAGATTGAAGTTGTCAACGATTTCATCTTGTTTATATCCACAGTCAATACTCTTTGCCTAAATTCCTCCAGAACTCTGGGCCTTTGATCAAGGATACAGTTTGCATACTCATTAGAAATAGGAGGCTGCTGAGATAAATCTATATATGAGGA
>NW_006399762.1:912057-914804 GCF_000299155.1 Elephantulus edwardii
GAGGGATCAGTTTTTGGAGAAGGACGTCATGCTTCGTAAGGTCATCAGAAGAGTGGAAGATTCTGAAAAAGGTAAATAGACACAAGTGACTATAGCAATAGGCTCAAGTGTGTCAGAGATGGTGAGGATGGCACAGGATGAGGCAGATGTCACATCCATTCTTCACAACGTCGGCAGATAATAACAACCTACAGGTCTGCAGTTTAAATTCACCAGCTGCTCCACGAGAGAACAATGGGAAGTGTCCTCTTCCCATTATTACTCTTTGGTGTTAGTTCTAAACCCAAGTTAGAATATCCAGCCTCAGAAACCCAAAGGAGGATCATCACTGTATATAATTAACAATGGGAAGGTGATCTCAGTTTTCAGATTATGTTATACTCAAAATAACTTCCTTGCTTCTTCAGAGCATTGTGTTACTGAGATGATAACCATGGTTTCATAAACTTTCCTCTACCATTAAGCTCCTTCCACCTTAAGCACTCTCTCATACTATTCTTCAGATAAGATCATGTGCTCTCATGTTAAAAAAGGTGAGAACAAACTTGAAAATAAAAAAGGAATGGGCCTTTTCCTCACTATCAGAACCCAGACTTATCTCAGCAGCCTCCTAATTTTATCCAGCATGGCAAGCTGTATCCTTGATCAAAGGCCCAGAGTCCTGGAGGAACTTAGGCAAAGAATATGGTGCAGAATGTTTCCTGATGATCTGTGAGCAGGAAAGGGTTTCTGACATGAAAGACAGCTCACACAGCACAAGAATAGCAATAAAACAGCTGTAAAAGGCTTAACGTTGTCCTTGAATGAATGCAAATGGTTCCAAATAATTTTTTCCTTTTTTGCAGTTACTGGATGCCTGCTGGGCATTTAAACAGCCACATGCTCAGTGTATAAAAGGCTCTCTAAGAAGGAAAATGCAGTGCATTAATGTGTTTAGAATAAAGGAACCAAACAAATCCACAATGCAGATTTGATGCCTCTTTTCTGTTCTTTGAGAATTAGTTCATTAACTGTCAGCTTCTTTTGGATACTAACCAAGCTTCCAGTCAACAATGCTGATGTATAATTTATTGCTTGGAAACATGCCTTTATGAACTTTGATAAATGTTGATAGTAGTAAAAGGACTTCAGGCCTTCTGTTCATAGGGTCGGTATGAATCATGCTCGACTTGAAAGCAATCAACAACAACAACAACAACATTGAAATATTATGAATTTTCTGTATTTTACAAATACATTGTTCCTATAAATCATAGTGTTTGTGATGTTTTATACAGTAGAGTCAGAACCAAGGCATAATTGACCCTCCAGAGGGTTTTCAGAGGCAATTAATTTCATGAGAAGAGATTGCCCATCCTTCTGCAGAGACTCTGGTGGCCTCCAACTGCGTACCTTCCGGAAATACTGTTTAATCTATAATTGTTGTTATTTTGTGCCATCAAGTCGCTTGTGACTCATAGCAACCCTATGTACAAGAGGCCTAAACGCTGCTCTGTCTTGTGCCAACCTTGCCATCTCCGACACACTCATTCCCACCACCCCAATCATAGAATTGATCCATTTAATCAAGGGTCTTCCTCTCCTGCACCGCCCCTCCACTCTCCCAAACATGATGTTCCTCTCCAAGGACCAGTCCCTCCTTGCAACATGCCCAAAGTATGTCAGATGAAGCTTCAGAAACCTTGACTCCAAGGAGCATTCCAGCTTCACCTTCTCCAGGACAAACCTGTTTCTTCTCCTAGTAGTCCATGGTATATTCAACACTCTTCTCCAGCACCACAGCTCAAAGGCATCAATTCTCTTTCTATCATCCCTAGTCACTGTCCAACTCTCCGATGCATAGCATATAATTTTGAAGATTATAGCCAGGATTAGGCACACCTTAGTCTCCAGCCTGATGCCATTGCTCTTCAGTACTCTTGAGAGGTCCCTCACAGCAATGCAATTTGTCTCTTGATTTCCTGGCTGCTGGTACGAAGAATGTGGACTACAGAGCCAAGCAAACTTAAAACTGTTAACTATCTCAATCTCTTTATCATCCATACTGATGCTGCCAATTGGCCCAGTGGTGAGAATCTTTGTCTTCTTGATGTTGAGCTTCAATCCATATAGGAGGCTGCAATCCTTGACCTTCTGTAGCAAGTATTTCAGGTCCTCCTCAGGTTCAGCAAGCAGGCTTGTGTGATCTGCATAACACAGGTTGTTGATGACTCTTCCACCAAGCCTCATGCCACATAATTGCATAGTTAAAAACACATTTACATGTATAAGTGTTTTGTAACTGGTGACCTAGTGGCGAGGAGTTGTTCTGAAAAACTGAGAAGCATATAGTTCAAATATACCAGCTACTTGATGGGAAAAGGGTGGGCAATCTGCTCCTGTTTAAACCTGCTGGAAGGTCAGCTATGAGTCAACACTTGCAACATAACACAAAAAGAAAATATATATGAGGATTAAATCCTGGGTTCCAATCTACCAGCTATTCTGAGGATAAAGGTGCACAATCTCTTCCCATGTGATTAATGTGCCGCTAAAACCCACTGGAGGCTCAGCTATGCATATATTTGTGATTGTTGCTATGCTGTTAGGTGCTGTCACATCAACTAATAGTGACACTATGAACAGATCTTTCTTTATTCTACACTATCCTTAAATGCCTCCATACTCAAGTGCATTGTTACAGTCATACCTGGCTTAATGCAATTCACATAAAATATTTAAAATATATTGTTGTTGTTGTTGTTGTT
>NW_006399762.1:915889-920846 GCF_000299155.1 Elephantulus edwardii
GCCAACTTGTCCAGTGGTGAGAATCTTTGTCTTCTTGACATTGAGCCTCAATCCATATTGGAGGCTGCAGTCCTTGACCCTCTGCAGCAAGGGCTTCAGGTCCTCCTCAGTGTCAACAAGCAGGGTTTTGTCATCTGCATATCGTAGATTGTTGATAGATCTTCCACCAATCTTGACCCCACATTCCTCCTCATAGAGCCCAGCCTCCCAGATAATCTAATATATTCATTCTAAATTCTCAACTATCATTGTTATTCAGTGGAAGGTGACTAATAGCTGATTCTCCTCTGTATTTCTAAAACTATAAATCATACAGGGAAGAGCGTACATCTTTCTTATTTAGCACCACTGTTGGATGTATGCTGCCAGAGTACTATTTGTTAAACAGTAAGATTTTCTATGAACTCTGTCACCAGAGCTTCAGAATTAATTTAAAGGAAGTCTTTTAATATTCAACTACTTTCAAAATCACGGTACCAAAATACACTGATTGGGTTTAGAAGGCAATTCACTTACACTTAAAAGGTCTATTTTATTTCGAAGAGAAATACTTACTCTAGAGTATTTGGAAATTCTCTAATAAATATCAGGCAAAAAGATTTCTTTAAATTGAACAAACAAATGAAAAACCTTTAAAATTACCTGAATACATAGATATCTTTTACTTGCTAGAAAAGATGTGCAAACTTAATACAAAATTTGCATAAAATTTTTACTGATGAAAAGTGAGTAACATTGACAGTTAATAAACTATGGTATCAAATTATTTTGCAACATTTTATTACAATAAACTGTTATTCTAACTTTATTAATCATACATTTTCATTTGTCTAAAATTAATGAAGTTCTTTGAGATATTTCCTTCATAGTCCCAATTAGAATGAATGCCCCATATATCCATGTAATATATTTATTCTGCAGACAGGGATACAGGATTTCTTTCTGCCTTCATACTAAAAACCACTTTTTTAAAAAAGCATTCTTTCAAATGCAAACACGCATGGAAAAAAGAGTTTTGCTAAAATAATTTCCCTCTTTGATTGGAATCTTCCTCTCGACTTCTGATTGAATAGTATATTGAATTGTGTGGTAAACTCCTAAGTGTTTTTGTGCAAAAGTAATCTATTAAAACTAATTCCATTTGCAATCATGAGAAAGCTGTATTTTTTATCAATATTTATTTGTATTGTGTCATAGAAGCTTACAATTTTTATTAGTAAGAATACAAGTATGGATTAAAATCTAATCCCTGTCTCAAGAGATTCATTTCAAGTTGTACTCTGTTTTTACCTTTATAATAATATATACAGGCAAAATGTGAATACAAAGTTCTACTGTGCTTCTTGAAGGGACCAGCTAGACTGTGAACACATCCACTCCGGTTTTTAAACCATGCTTTACTTAAGACTAAATTTTCATCAGTGTTAAAGGTTAATAACATTGTTATTTCCTCTCTTACCGAAATTTAATAAAAGCATTAGGACATAACATTCTGTAAAGTCAGGGAATGAGAGGAAATATCACTACTGTTAACCTCTAAAATAAATGTAGTAGTAATTATTCCAATCTAGTTTTTCAATGAATGCCTTTATTGGTGTCCCAAGTGGCCAAGAATAAACTCTCTCCTCACGGTTCTAGCAACTATCTTTATCCAAGGTTAAAGAGAAAGCATGCCATCAGTTCTTGTTTTTAATAATATTTGGGCACGATGTCACCTTTTAATGTGTAAGTACACATTACATTAGGAATAAAACATGGCAATAAAGTAGGAAAACTGCAATTAATGAGTTAGCTAAAGTGAAAGTGTACGTTGAAAAGGTGGGGGGAGGGTAGGGGAAGGTTGCAATACACGAAAGTTAATTTCTTTCCTGTGTAAAGTGTTAAATCAACTGACACAATAAGATATGAGTTATTTTAGAAAGCAAAGAATGACAATTTCAACTAGACTCAATAAATACTTTAAAAAGGGAACTTAAAAGCTTTTTGTTTTTCATCTTGCTTCCTCACAGTTATTAAAAACAGTATTTTTATGTACATACTTACTAATTATTTCTATTTAATAAATATTTTTTTTCCTAACCCTTTGTCATACCAAGCCAAAGGTGGGTGATTTTAATCTTCGGCCCTTGGCGGGATTCAAATTGTGTGCATTGCTGTACAGAGGTAACTGGTGGTTGCTGTGGTGCTGAACACTGTGACACTGATGTGCCAAACGTGGTAATGGGTACCCATGGTGGACAGTATTTGCTGGAGCTTCCCAATTAAAACAAGCCTGGAAGCAGGAGCGGCATCCACTTCCGAAACGGCTTGCCTCTGGAAACCCTATGAACAATGCTCAGGCCTTTCATTCATTAGGTCTCTATGAGTCATTGATGACTCAGCGGCACCAAACAACAACAATGCTTTGTCAGGTGAGATTAACTTCAACTTTATTACATATCAACTTTGTCTTCCAATGAACCAAGTGATGTCAGCAGCCTCGTTAAAACTATTGTCAGCAAATTTATGATAAATATCCATTTATTATCTCTCAGCAAGTGCAGCAAGAATCAGATTTCAGATACAATTTTTTTTATTTTATTAGAGCTAGATCCTTAAATAATTTATAGTTCAACCAAAATGAAAAATGGATCATCACTGATCTTTAAATAATGTGATTTAAAAAAAAAAAAAAGAATAGCAAAAACATGCCTTCAAACTGTTGTATCATTTAGAGGTAGTTTGTTAAGATGCTTTCTTAATAATTTCCTTACAATCCTTCTATTGTTCAAAGTTTGAGTATCTATAAAACCCAACCCAACCCATTGCCTTAGAATTTACTTCACCATATACCAACCCTATAAGACAAACTGGAACACCTCCATAGAATTTCCAATGGTGTCTGCACTCATTACTACAACAGATTCCCAGAATTTTTTCCCCTCAAATCCAGCCACTGCCGAGATTTAACTACTGACTTTTCAGGTAGACACTTCAATGCTTTAATCACTGAGGAAGCAGGGCTCCTCCTGGTTCTCAATCACTCATTGACACATTCACTTATTGCCATCAAGTTGGAACCAACTAATGACTGATGCTACAGAGTTTCCAGGGCTAAAAATCTTAATGGAGCACATTGTCCATCTTTTCCTCTTACAACAGCAGGCAAATTTGAACTGGTAGGGAGATGCCACATTTAGATTGGCAGTGGAATGTCTATTGGCTATGTATTTAGTGTTGTTGTTATTACATACTCTCAAGTCAGATCTGATTCAAAGCTGACCCTCCAAGGGGTTTTGGGAGGTCTTAAACAATACAGGCAGCAAAGAGTCAATAACTAGGAGTCCTAGAGTACTTAAATGTGCTCATATGAAACCTATACCTAGACTAAGAGGCTATTGTGCAAACAGAATAAGGGAACACTACATGGTTTAAAATTAAGAAGGTACTGTGTTGGGGTTGAATTCTCTCTTCACATCTATTCAATCTGTGTTGTTGTTGTTGTTGTTGTTGCTGATTTCCTTCAAGTCGAGCACGATTCATAGCGACCCTATGAACAAAAGGCCTGAAGCCCCTCTACAACTATTGATATTTATCAACGTTCATAGTTTCCGGAGGCATGTTGTTTAGGAAGTGGATGCTACTCCTGCTTCCATTCAATCTGTAGGCTGAGCAGATTATTCAAGAAGCCTGACTCATGGAAAACAATATGGCATTGAGAATGGAAGAAGATTTACCAATAGCCTTTAAAATGCAGATGAAATATCCTTGCTTACTGTAAGTGAGAAGGACTTGAAGCACTCGCTGCAGAAGATCAATGAAAATAGTCTTCAGTAGGAATTGCATCTCAATGTTAAAAAACAAAAATTCTTACCACCGAACCAATAGGCAACATCATAATAGTTGGAGAAAAGATTGAAACTGGCAACAACTTCATCTTACTCAGAACCATGAACAACATCCTTGGTACCAGCAGTCAACAAATCAGAAGTATTGTACTAGGAAAGTCTGCAGATATAGATCTCCCCAAATAATTGGGGAATAATGATTTCAGTTTGAGGGCCTGATCACTTGCTATGCATCTGAGAGCTGGGCAATGATTAAGGATGATGGAGGAAGAATTGATGCCTTTGAGCTGTGGTGTTGGAGAAGAGCACTGAACACTGCATGAATGGCTAAGAGAACAAACAAATACATCTTAGAGAGGGTACAGCCAGGGTGCTCTATGGAGGCAAAGATGATAAAGCTTCAACTCCCATACTTTAAGCACATTGCTAGGTGAGGCTATTCCATGGAGAGGAACATGATGCTTGGAATGTCAGTGGGTTGGTGACAGCGAGGTAGACCCTCAGTTTGATGGATTGACACAATGACTGCTGCAATGGGCTGTTGTATGTCAGGATGTGAGGATGGCTTATGATAGGACAGGATTCAGTTCTATTGTTCATAGGGTCACTATGGGACATACTCCACTCAAGAGCACCTAACAACAATAAATCAGACAAAATAAAATCACCCATTTTTCTCCCAAGGAGCACCTGGTGGTGGATTTAAAACAACTGATTTTGGTTAGCAAAACGTTCATTACCTGTAGTCCAATAGTAATTATTGTGTTGTCAAAGGATCAAGTACGGCTTTAGAGATATTATGAACAACTGATCATACTCTGCATCATCCTCACAATCTCACAGATACTTGAGTCTATTTTTGAAGCCACTTTGTCAATCCATCTCATTGAACATCTTCCTTTCTTTCACTGACTCTTTGCCATTCCAAACTTGATGTTCCTTTCCAAGGAAAAGCTTTTTTCCCCTAGCAACATACCCAAAGTATGTGTGACAAAGCTTAAACATCTTAACCTACAAAGATCTACAGATTGGAGCTGCACTTTCTCCAAACATGGGAGAGACTATAGAGCATTATGCCGAGTGAACTTATTCAGGCTCATGAGAACAAATACTGCATAAGACTATTATTG
>NW_006399762.1:925866-951663 GCF_000299155.1 Elephantulus edwardii
AAAAGGTATTTGCACTGCACAAATCATTGTAAATTCAAAATTCAATTATTCTATTCCAGCCTCATTTCTATTGCCAAGCTCATATTTTCCAACTCCTTCTCCTTTTTCACTGTTTCCCACTTTTGTATTCCAGTCACCATTTATCATTATTGCATCCTGATATCATTTTCAGTCAATTTCAGACTCCAAGGTCTGGTAAAACTTGTCAATTTCTTCCTCTTTGGCACTAGATGTAGGAGCATATATTTGAATAATAGTCGTGTTAATGGGTCTACCTTGTATGTGTATTGATATTATCCTATTTCAGGATAGAACTTGAAATTTATTTTTTAGTATAATTTAAACACTATTCTTCCTCTTTTTTCCATTCCCTGTATAGTATACTACATGGTAATCTGATTAAAAGTGGCCAAAGTAGGTTCATCTTAACTCACTAATGTCTAGTGTGTTGATATTAATTTCATTTTTAACAATTTCCAATTTTCCAAATTTCACATTCCAATTATTAAATTATGTTTGTTAAAATTTCCATTAAAGGTGATGAAACTGCATGTGCAATATTATTAATATCACAGGCCAGCAAAATACTGCTGACGATGATTAAAAAACGGCAAGAACAGTACATTGATAGGGAACTGCCAGAAGTTCAAGCAGGATTTAGAAGAGGGTGTGGCACCAGGGATAGCATTGCTGATGTCAGATAGATCCTGACTGAACAAAGACTATCAGAACTATATGCACTAATGCTTTATTGATTATGCAAAGGTGTTTGACTGTGTGGATCATAACAAGTTGTGACTGACATTGAGAAGGATGGGAATCCCAGAGCATTTGATTGTGTTCGTGCAGAACCTATACCTGGACCAGGAGGCTGTTGTGCAAACAGAGCAGGGGAACACTGCATGGTTTAAAAATGAGAAGTAAGTGAGTCAGGGTTGTATTCTCTCTCCATACTTATTTAATCTGTATGCTGAGAATATTATACAAGGAGCCGCACTCTAGGAAGAAGAGTGTGGCATTAGGATTGAAAGGAGACCCATCAGTAACCTATGTTATGCAGATGATACAACCTTACTCAAAGTGAAGAGGATTTGAAGCACTTTTTGCAGAAGATCAAGGAATGCACCCTTCAGTATGGATTGCATCTTAATATCAACAAAACATAGATTCTTACGACTGGACTGATAGGCAGTAATATGATGGATGAAGATGAGATTGAAACTGTCAACAGCTTCATCTTACTTGGATCTAAAACTAACACCCTGGGTACCAGCAGTCAGGAAGATAGAGATGCTTTGGACAAATTATTTGAGTAGTAACAATGTCAGCTTGAGGACTAAGATTTGATTCAGGCCATGATCTTTCAGATTACTCACTATGCATTGAAGAGCAGAACAATGAATAAGCATGACAGGAAAAGAATTGATGCCTTTGAGCTGTGGTGTTGGAAAAGAGCACTGAACATCCCATGGATGGCCAAGAGAACAAACAGATTTGTTTTGGAGATGGTTCAGCTGCAGTGTTCTTTAGAGGCAAGAATGATGAGACTTTGCCTCACATACTTTCGGCATGATGCTTGGAGAAAGACAAGATGCTGGGAAGGGTGGAAGTTTGGTGAAGGAGAGGGAGATCTTCAACGAGGTGGATTGACATGGAGATTACTGCAAGGAGTTGTAGTGTGTCAGGAAGTGTGAGGACGGTGCAGGATAGAACAGGGTTCAGATCTTTTGTTCATAACATTGCTATGAATTCTATTTGATTCGACCACACAATACCTTTTTAGTGTAAGTATAGATTTCATTGTTGGTATAATTAAGTGTTCTGGGATCCCCAGTCTTCTCAATGTTAGCCTAATTTGTTACCATCAGCCCAGTTAAATTCTTTGACATAGTCCATAAAACACAAATAGACATTCTTCTTGTATTCTTTTATTTCATCCAGGATCCTCTGATGTCAGTAATGATATCCCCTGGTGCCATGACTAGAATTGAGAATAAAAAAGGAAAAACTTGCTTTACATTTCTCAGACCTAACACTCTGAAAAACAAATTCAGCCCTTGTGTTACAATACTGAGAAATGGTTGGACATAATATTTAGGGATTCCAGAACTATAAAAAAAGATGGAAGGAATACACAGTCACACAACCTTGCTTAAACCAAACAGGATCTGAGGCACTAGTTGCAGAAAATCGAGGACTGCAATCTTCAGTATGGATTGAAGCTCAACATCAAGTAGACAAAGATTCTCACCACTGGGTCAATTGGCAGCACAATGATAGATGGAGAAGAGATTCAGATTGTTAACAATTTCAGTTTGCTTGGTTCCATAAACAACACTCTTGGTACCAGCATTCAGAAAGTCGGAAGACAAATTGTATTGGGTAAATCTGCTGTCAGGGACCTCTCCAGAGTGTTAAAGAGCAATTATGTCACTTTAGACACTAAGGTGCACCTGATCCAAGCCATGGTCTTCTCGATTACTTACTATGCATCATAGCATCGGACAATGACTAAGGATGATAGAAGAATAAGAAGAATCGATATCTTTGAGTTCTGGTGCTGAAAAAGAGTACTGAGCATACCATGGGCTGCCAAGAAAACTAACAAGCCTGTTCTGGAAAGGATGAAACCGAACTGCTCCTTAGAAGCAAGAATCTTGAAACTCTATCTGATAATACTTTGGGCATGTCAGCAGGAGGGGCCGGTCCTCAGAAGAGGACATCAAGTTTGGAAGAATGGAGGGATAGAACAGAAGAAGAAGACCCTGGATGATATGAATTGACACAATAACTAGGGTTATAGGGGTAGATGTGTCAGAGACAGTAACATTGCTCAGGATAAGGCAGGATTCAGAGCTATTATACATACGGTCACTACGAGTCATAGGTGACACAATAACACATAACAACAATACAAAAAACAAAGAGTTGATACTTAAGTAGTACAGGAAGTATCAGTACTTCTTGTCACTATGTGCCATAGAAACAATGACTTTGAATCTAGCCATATTCTGAGTCAATCTCATCATCTCAGACACATCCAACACTATTGCAAGTCACTGTGTCAATCCATCTCCTCAAATGTTCTCTGTCTTTGCACTGGCATTTTATCCTTCCAAGCATGATTTCCTTCTCCAAGGATTAGATCCCCTGACAAGAGGCCTATAGCCTGTGAGATAAGGTTTTATCATTCTTGCTCCCAAGGGGCATTCTGGTTTCACTTTCTCCAGGACAGCCCTGCTTTTCCCCCTTGACAGACCTCAGTATGTTCAATACTCATCTCCAACACTACAACTCACAGACATAGATTATTCTTCCATTTTCCTTAGTCACTGTCCAACTACTAGATATCTAGAAAGCAATTGAGAAGGTCATAGCTTGGATCAGGCACATTTTAGTCTGTAGACTAGCAATATTGCTCTTTAGGATTTTGGAGAGCTCTTTGACATTAGATTCTCCCAGTAAAACTCACCTTTTGATTTCCTAACTGCTTGTGTTGAGAGTGTTGATTACAGATCAGAGCAAGATTAGATCATTAATAATAACTTCAGTCCTTTCTCAATCTATAATAATGCTGCTGATCGGGCTGGCAGTGAGGAGTTTTGTTTCCTTGATGTTCAGGTGCATTCTATATTGAAGGCGGCTGCAGTCCTTGATCTGCTTTGCAGCAAGCACTTGAAGTGCTCCTTCCTTTTGGCAGACAAGGTTGTGTCATCTGGATAACTCAATTTCTTGATGAATCTTCCTCCAGCCCTGATGTCATAATCTTCTTCACAAAACCTTGTTTTTGTTGTTATGTGCCGTCGAGTCATTTGTGACTCATAGCGACCCTATGTACAACAGCCCTAAACATTGCTCTATCCTGTGCCAATCTCATTGCCTCTGACATACCCATCCCGATTACCCCAGTCACTGAATCAATCCACCTCATAGAGGGTCTTCCCCTCCTGCGCTGTCCCTCCACTCTGCCCAGCATTATGTCCCTCTCTAAAGACCTAGCTTCTCAATTATTACAAAAAGTTACTGGTTGATGTTTATAGTGGATCTAGGAAGATCTTTGTTAACCTGGTTTAATCTACTCTAACAAGTTATTTAAATTGTGTTTAAGGAATCTAATTACATATATAGCACATAGCTACATAGATGTAGGGCATGTGTATAATGATGTAAAAAAATAATGGCTGAAAGTATCCTTTTCTTTATCAATTGACAGATCAGGTGGGCAGTATGCTGGTAACTTGTTTCTCTAAAGAAAAGTCTATCTTGTATGGCAAATGTACTAGTGATGATGTCTAAAATGAATATAACTGCTTTGTCTTTGAAGAGTTCAAAATAGTTATTTCTCCATAAAACAAAGAGGGGGTTAAAATTGATAGACTTTCAGGACGCTTCAACAAGGGAAATTAAATATTTTTTAGAAGGAGATAATCATCAGTGGCCTGGAGTCAGGAACAAGGTCACTGAAAAAAAAATACTCCCCAGGTATGGACCCCTTGTTGTGTATTTACTCTGGCTCCTGTGCTGAGAGGCAGGCACCAGAGTACTGAAAATTGCCAAGCAATTTCTGGCTGAGTGAAGCAATAAACACAGTCTGTGTTGATAACCTCTGGTGCACCCTGTGTGTACCAAAATCTTCTAAGACCTTCACTCCACTCTGCAACAAGGTAGAATAACATTGGAGGTCAATAAATTGAGGGATGGAGGAGGTGTTGAAAGAAGCACAAGTAGATAGGAGTTAAGGGAGGAAAATAGGCAAAGCTCATTACTTAAGGAAAAATGGGTTGTGTTGACATCCAACGGAACCACTTACTGCATGCGACCTAGGGCAAATAATTTCATATCTCTGTGTTTCCTCAGCACTAGTATTAGGATTAAAAGTTCATCAACCCAAAGCAGTGATTGTTACCTAGTAATTACTCTTGTTAAATTACCGGTAATCTTATTGAATGCTCATTAAATGTTACTATGGATATCAAGTTTGCAAAGTAAAATATAAGTATTTAATCACTCTTACATCTCAGAAATTCAAAAGCTATTCTCTTCTTTCTCAGTCAGGTAACTTATTCATGAATTTTTGGTTAAGATGAAAAATTAATTTGCTAACATTATAAAATGTTAATACTAAGAATAATTGTGTTGTTGTTGTTGTTGTTATGTGCCACCAAGTCACTTGCTACTCATTATGACCCTATGTATGATAGCCCTGAAATCTGCTCTATCTTTTGCCAACTTCTCTGACACAACTACCCTTATTTAACCCTTTCACTGAATCAATCCATCTCATCGAGGATCTTCCTCTCTTTCTACGTCCCTACACCCATCCAAGTATGATGTCCCTCCCAAGGACTGATCCCTCCTTGCAACATGCCCAAGTATGTCAGATGAAGCTTCAGAATCCTTGTCTCCAAGGAGTAGCCTACTTTCACCCTCTCTAGGACAAATCTGTCTGCTCTTCTGGCAGTCCATGATATATTCAACACTCTTCTCCAGCACCACAGCTCAAAGGCATCAATTCTCTTACTATCATTCCTAGTCATTGGCCAGCTCTTTGATGCATAGCAAGCAATTGTGAAGACTATAGCCTGAATCAGGCACACCTTAGTCTCCAGACTGACATCATTGCTCTCCAGTACCCTGGAGTGGTCTCTGAGAGCCAACTTTATCAATGCAATTCGTCTCTTGATTTCCTGGCTGCTGGTAATAAAAGTATTGATTGTGGAGCCAAGCAAATTAATGCTGTTAATAATCTCAGTCTCTTCACCATCTATCTTTGTTTTTTTGATGTTGAGCTTCAATCCAAATTGAAGGTTACAGTCCTTGACCTTGTGCAATAGAGCTTCAGGTCCTTTCTTCAGTTTCAGCAAGCAGGGCTGTGTCATCTGCATAACACAGGTTCCTGATGAGTCTTCTTCCAATTCTGATGTTACATTCTTTCTCATATAGCCCAGGCTCCTGGGTGATCTGTTCTTCATAGAGATTGGAAAGGAATGGAGACAATATACATCCCTGATGGACTTTCTTCCTGATTTTGAACCATGCAGTGTCTCTTTGCTCAGTTCTGAGCACAACTTCCTGGTCCAAGTATATATTTCTCAATAGCACAATCAAATATTCTGGGATTCCCTTCTTCTCAGAGTTGGCCACAGTTTGTTGTGGTTCACACAATCAAATGTTTTTGCATAGACAATGAAACACAGACATTCCTCTGGTACTCCCTGCTTTCAGCCAAGATCCATCTAACATTAGCTAAAACATCCCTAGTACCAAGGCCTCTTCTAAATCCAGCCTGCACATCTGGTGGTTCTCTGTGGATGTACTGCTCCAATCTTTTGTAGATAATTTTCAGCAGAATCTTGTTTGCTGAAAATTTAAAAGTAAAATTCATACCTATCACCACTAAAAATGGAGCTCTGGTGACCTCATTGTAAGAAGCTGTCCCACAATCTCAAAGTACACAATTAAAATCCAATAGCTACTACTCCATTCCATACATTTTCCAGACAGAGGGTCACTAAAGAAAAAAAAAAAAAACCACAACAAACCCAAACCACTATTACCTCTGTAGACTTTTGAATCTTTTCTGACATACTTTGGGCATGGTGCAAGGAGGGACTGGTCCTTGGAGAGGGACATCATGTTTGGCAGAGTGGAGGGGCGGCAAAGGAAAGGAAGACCTTCAATGAGATGGATCAATTCTGTCACTGTAGCTGTGGGAATAAGTGCATTTGAGATGGCTAGGTTGGCACAGGATAGAACAGCGTTTAGAGCTCTTGTACATAGGTTTGCTATGAGTCGCAAGCAACTCGATGGCACATAACAACAACAACAAGACTTTTGAAAAAAGGTTAAAAGTGATTGTTTTCTCTTAAAAATTACTCCTAGAAGGAAAACAGATCCAAGCTTTCATTATTCATTTTCTTATTTATTGGAATGTTTGTATATTATCCAATATAGTAAAATCAATAAAAATAAAGCAGTGACAAGTTAGCCACAAAAATGCGCTTTATTGGCATGTTGTTGTATACCTCATGGCAGAACTCACACTAACTGACCTTCTAGTGGATTTTCAGAGGCAGTTTATTCACAAGGGGCATTGCCTATCTTTCACTCACAGGCAGCTGGTGGATTCTAATAGAATGAGATTACAGTACAGCTCCTTATTGCTAGACCACTGGAGTTACTATCTATTGACATGCTGTTTTTGATGTTTTTCTGTGCAATCAAGTCAGAACCCACCTATAGATGCTGCACAATGGCGGTTTCAGAAGCAGCAAATCTCACACGGAGCAGCTGGTGGACTCGAAGTGTGGGCCTTTGAGACTTTATGGAGCACAGCTTCATACCACATAGTAGGTTGTGTGGAACATATCATCTGGGAGCCTATACCCTGGAAGGATGAATGTGGTACCGAGATTGGAGGATTACTAATCAACAACCTCCCTTATGCAAATAACACAACCTTGCTTTCTGACCTTGAGGAGAATCTGGTGAGGACGTAAGAAATTTGCTGCAGAAGGACAAGGACTGTGGCTTTCAATAGGAATTGAAGCTCAACATCAAGAAAAAAAAGATTCTCACTATGTGGCCAATTGGGAATATCATGATAGACAGTAAAGAGATTGAGATTGTTAACAGCTTCAGCTTGCTTGGCTCCACAATCAACACTCTTGGTACCAGCAACCAGGAAATCAAAAGACAAATTGTACACGAAAGTCTGCTGTCAGGGACCATTCCAGAGTACTGAAGAGCAATGATGTTAGTCTAGATACTGAGGTGCACCTGATCTAGGTCATGGTCTTTGTAATTACTTGCTATGCATCAGAGAGCTGGACAGACAATGACTAAGGATAATAGAAGAATTGATGCCTTTGAGTTGTGGTGCCGGTAAAGAGGATTGAATATACCAAGGACTGCTAAGAGAAAAAACAGATTGTTCCTGAAGAGGGTGAAACCAGGCTTCTCCTTGGTAGCAGGAACTTTGAAGCTCCATCTGACATACTTTAGACAGGTTGCAAGAAGGGACCAGTCATTGGAGAAGGACATAATGTTTAGAAAGGTGGAGGAACAGTGCAAGAAGGGAAGACACTTGATGAGACATATTGACTCAGTAACTGTGCTAATGAAATTGGCTTAGGAGAAACCAGGATTCAGAGCAGTTGCACACAGGGCAGCTGTGAATAGGAGTGGACTTGACAGCGAATAACAATCACAATACAAATATTTATTAGCAATTCCATTCCATCTGGTGCACTGAAGAAGGGAGAAGGATGGTGCACTTCACTCTTTTTAAGACTTTCAACTTTGCAAACATGATGGCAGGTTGCCATCACTGTTGGAAACAGTGAAGAAGGAATATCGTGGTTGTGGTGGTGGTTGTGGTTGTTGTTATGTGCCTTCAAGTTGATTGTGACTCCTGGTAACCCTATGTAAAACAGCTCTGAATCCTGCTCTGTCTTGAACCAATTTCATTGTCTCTGGCACACCTACTCTCAATCCATCTCATCCAGTGTCTTTCTCTCTTTCGCTGTCCCTCAAGGCTTGATGATAGAAGTGAAACTGAAAATTAAATAATCAAATTTTGTATTTTCAGTGATTTATTCATTGCAAATACCTTTTTAAAAATACAAAAATGGTGACTGCACACATGGTGCTGACTGGATGGGTTGCATAGAAGTTAAATTGACTATATCTGTAGAAAGAATTGTTGGAGAAGCTCAATATCAGCAGTCAAAACAAGGCAAAGGCCAAACTGTGGGTCAAACCACCAATTACTCATGTGCAAGTTCAAATTGAGGCTGAAGAAAATGAAAATAAGTCCACAAGAATCAAGATATTATCTTTAAGCTATACCATCTGAATCTCAAGATCATCTAAAGAACAGGTTTGAAGCTTTGAACACAAGTGATCAAAGGCCCGATTAGTTGTGGGATGATATCAATGATATCATCCATGTAAAAAGCAAAAGATCATTATAAAAACTGGGTAGAAAGAAAAAACCAAAATGAATGTCAAATCAGACTCTGAAAATTGCACCACCATGTGTGGAAGCCAACACAAAGGGAAAACATGCTGAAGTGAGAGAGTTGAACAGAAGAATTGAAAGGGTAGCTTGAGAAAAAACAATGAAAGGTGAAGAGAGCTGAAATTGGAGAATAAAAAGGGAAGAGCTCTCTCTGCATTTCTCAAGCTGAGAGAACTGAAAAACAAATTTAAGCCTTGAGTCACAATATTGAAAGATACTGTGACATATATTGATTGACCCAAAAAACACTAAAAAATATAGGGAGGAAGTACATAAAATCGCTGTACAAAAAAAAAAAAAACAAACCCTGAATGACTGAAAAAGTTCAGCAAGTACTATATGAGCATGGACCAATAATTATGAAAGAGTAAAGTCAAGCTGCATTCAAGCCATTTGCAAAAAAGAAGTCCCCAAGAACTTAGGGGATACAAAATGGTTGTTTCAATTAAAAGATGCAGCCCCGGGTGCACTCACAAGCCAAAGCCAAGAAATGTGGAGGACAGTTGTCTGGCCAGTGGATTGGAAGAGATCTATATTTGATCCTATTCCCCAAAAAGATGATCCAACAGAATGTGAAAACTATCAAACTATCATTAATTATCTATCATTAATAACTATCATTAATATCACATGCAAGCAAAATACTGATGAAGGTTATTCAAAAAAGGCTACAACACTACATAGACAGAGATATTCCAGAAGTTCAAGCAGGATTATTTAGAAGAGGCCCTGGCACCAGGGATATCATTGCTGATGTTGGATGGATCCTGACTGCAAGTAGAGAATACCAGAAGAATGAGTATTTATGTTTTCTTGACTATACAAAAGCATTTGACTATGTGGACCATAGTAGGTTATAACTGACATTGGGAAGAATGAGAATCCCAGAGCACTTAATTGTTCTCATGCAAAGTCTATATTTAGACTAGGATGCTCTTGTGCAAACAGAACAAGGAACACTTTGTTATCTTGGTAGTTATGCGCTGTCAAGTCACTCGTGAATCATAGTGATCCTGTGTAAGACTCTGAAGCCTGCCATATCCTGAGTCAGTCTGACTGACACTGACACAGCTATCCTCATTGCCCCAACTACCCATCTCATCCAGGGTCATCTTCTCCTTTACTGTCCCTCCACCATTCTGAGTATGATGTCCTTCTCCAAGGACTGGTCCTTCCTGACGATGTGTCCAAAGTATATGAGATAGACCTTCAAAATCCTAGGAGGAAAACCTTGGTTTCACCATCTCAAAGACAAACTTGTTTGATCTCTTGGAGGTCCATGGTATGTTCAAGACTCTTCCCCAGCACCACAGCTCAAAGACATCAATTCTCCTTCAATCATCCTTGATCATTGTCCAGCTTTCTGATACATAGTAAGTAATTCCAAAATCTGTGGCCAGAATCAAGTGCATCTTAGTCTCTAAACCGACTTCATTGTTTTTCAGTATTCTGGAGAGGTCCCTGACCACAGATTATCCCAGTGCATTTCATCTTTTGATTTCCTGATTGCTGGTGTCAAGAATGTTGACTGTGGACCAGAACAAGCTGTAACTGTTAAAAACCTCAATCTCTTCTACATCTATCATGGTGCTGCCAATTGGCCCAGGGGTGAGAATCTTTGTCTTCTTGATGTTGAGTTTCAATCTATATTGAAGACTATTGTCCTTTACCTTCTGCAGCAACCACTTCAGGTCCTCCTCAGTTTCAGCAAGCAAGGTTGTGTTATCTGCATAATATAGGTTATTGATAAGTCTTCCTCTAATTCTGATGCCACATTCCTCCTCAGAAAGCCCTGTTTCTTGAATGATCTGTTCTGCATATAGATTGAAAAGGTATGGAGATAGGACACATTCCTGACACAATTCTTCCCTGGTTTTGAACCATGCAATGTTTCCTTGCTCTGTTCTGAGGACTAATTCCTAATCCAAGTATAGATTTCACAGAAGTACAATCAAGCATTCTGGAAGTCTCCTTCTCCTCATGATTAACCACAATTTTTTTGTGATTCACTCAGTCAAATACCCTTGTGTAGTCAATGAAATTCAGATAGACATTCCTCTGGTGCTCTTTGTTTTCTACTAAGCTCCATATGACATTGGCAATAATGTCTCTAGTGCCATAACCTCCTCTAAACCCAGCTTATATTTCTACATAACAGACAGAGAAGAGATTGGGGTTGTTAACAGCTTCAGCTTGGTTGGCTCCACAGTCAACACTCTTAGCTCCAGCAGTCAAGAAATCAAAAGATGAATTGCATTGGAAAATTTGCCATCAGAAACCTCTCCAGAGTACTCAAGAGCAACGAGGTCAGTCTAGAAACTAAGATGCATTTGATTTAAACCATGGTCTTCGTATTTACTTGCTATGTATCAATGACTAAGGATGACAGGAGAAAAATTAATGCCTTTGATTTGTGGTGCTGGACAAGAGTCTTGAACATACCAAAAGCCACCGAGAAAACAAATAGGTGTGTCTTGGAGAGGATAAAACCAAATTTCTCTTTGGAAGCTAGGATATTGAAGCTCTGTCTCACATACTTTGGGCATGTGGCCAGGAAGGACCAATCCTTGGAGAAGACATCATGCTCAGAAGAGCAGAGGAATAGAGCAGAAAAAGAGGAAACTGGAAAGAAAAATAAAGAAGACCCTGGATGAGATGGATTGATACAGTAACTGGGACAATGGGGGTATGTGGCAGGAGTCAGTAAGACTGGCTCAGGACAGGGCAGCCTTCAGAGCTGTTGTACATAGGATCACCATGAGTCACGGGTGACTTGATGGCACATAATAACAGCAACAACATTGCACTGGGAATGTCTGCAGTTAGGAACCTCTCTGAATTTTTGTGGAGTAATGATGTCGGTTTGAGGACTAATGTGTGTCTGATTCAGACCATGATTTTTCTGAGCACTTGCTGTGCATTTGAAAGCTGGACAATGAATAAAAATGACAGAAGGAGAATTAATGCCTTTGAGCTATGGTGTTGATGAAGAATATTGAACCTCCCAAGGACTTTCAAAAGAATTAACGTATATGTCTTGGAGAAGGTGCAGCCAGAGTGCTGTTTTGAGGCAAAGATAATGAGGCTTTGCCTCTCATACTTTGGGCATGTTTTTAGGATAGGTTATTCCTTGGAGAAGTACATGATGCTCAAAAAGGAAGAGGGTTGGTGAAGGACAAGAAGACCCTAGACCAGGTGGATTAACACAGTGATTGCCACAATGGGCTGTAAAGTGTCAGCAAGGCCCAAGATAGGACAGGGTTCACATTCTTGTTCGTAGGATCGTTATGGGTTGTACTTGACTCAATAGCACTTGACAACTACAACAACTTGACTATAAATAAATATTGTTGTGGATAATTATCACTGAGTCAACTTTAACTCATAGATCTCCTGTGGACAGCAGATAGAAACCTTGCTCTATTTTGTGCCATCCTCACAATCTCTGCTTTGCTCAATCAAACCTTTTGCATTTACACTATACCCTCTCCTTATTTATTGACATAATTAGGTTTTAAAGACCAGATAATCAAGCCAGTAACTGTGTTATGTGAAACAGAACATGACTGTACTAGACCATACAGTCTAGTAAGATGACTAGATCATTGCAAATTGCATCATTATACAACTGCTAAAGTATTAATACTCGTGACCTAGTTAAGGTGACAAAAGAATATTAACTATCATAGCCAACATTACTCCTGCTTGGTAACTCTGTGTTCTTTACTGCCAAACATACAATGTTAATGCAATAAATAGTCCTATAGTAATTATTTTATATTGTTGTAAATGTGATATGTTGGAAAGCAAGGTAATTAGAAAGTGAGGGTTTTTTTGTTTTTTTGCTTGTTTGTTGTTTTTGTTTTTGTCATTTGGTACTGTCTTACTTGTAAGACCTCATGCAGAATACAATAACATCCGCTTAGCTCTGAACCATCTTAACAATCATTTTTCCTTTTGAACACATTGTTTAAGCCATTGTGCATATTCTCATTCAGGATTTCCCCCTTTTCATTAATCCTCTACTTTATTTATGCAGTCTTATTATCAACTTCTAACTACATCTCCCATGTAAAGGATACAGAGTCTCAGTATACTCTCTTCTAAGAGTATTTTTTGCTGCACTTCTTCCAACATAGATTTTTCTGTCCTTCTGGAAACTCAAGACAGAGTCAATACGCACATTACCATCATAGTTCAAATGTGTCAATTCTTTAGGCTTCCGTAGTCATTGCCCATTCTTTTCACGAATATTAGTTGGTTTTTTGAAATCTTGTTGTTGTGTTATTGTTGTTTTTTCACTTAATAATTTCACCTGTTCACTTTGTTGTTATGTGTCATTTAGTCACTGTAACTCATAGTGGCGCTATTTGTAATAGCTCTGAACCCCGTCCTGAGCCAATCTCACTGTCTCTGAGACCCTACCTCCATTACTCCATCTCATCCAGAGTTTTCCTTTCTTGTGTTGTCCCTCCTTCCTCCCAAGCATAATGTCCTTCTCCAAGAACTGGTCCCTCCTGGCAATGTGTTTAAAGTATGTGATAAAGTGCTTCAAAATCCTTGCCTGCAAGAAGCAACTTGATTTCACCCTTTCCAGGACAAAACTATTCTCTTGGCAGTCTGTGGTATGCTCAAGGCTCTTTTCCAGCACCACAACTCAAAGACATCAATTTTTCTCCAGTCATTCTTAGTCATTTTCCAACTCTTTGATACATAGCAAACAATTGGCAAAAATCATGGCCTGGGTCAGGCATGCCTTAGTCTCTAGAATGACACCATTGCTCTTTAGCACTCTGGAGAGGTCCCCAAAAGCAGATTTTCCTAATGCAGTTCATCTGTTGATTTACTAACTGCCGGTCTTAGTCAAATTAATGGCACTTACCAGCAACAACTGTTGGTGCCTAGAGTGTTGATTGTGGATATAAGTAAACGGAAATTGTTAACGACCTCAAATTCTTCTTTAGAATAGTGTTCCAAATTGACTCTGTGGTGAAAAATCTTTGTCTTCTTGATGTTGAGTTTCAATCCATATTGAAGACTTCAATCCTTGATCTTTTACAACAAATGATTCACATCTTCCTCAGTTTTGCTGAGCAAGGTTGTGTCATCTGGTGATGAATGTTTCTCTAATCCTGATGCCATATTCTTGCTCATAAATACAACCTCTTCAATGATCTGTTCACTTTAATCACTCTGAATTCAAGATAAAGCTACAGAGTCTGTCCTGGTAACAATTTTGGTCTTTTATTTTTAGTTCCTGTCTCTTTAATGACTTTTACTTTCTTAATGTATAATGCCCTTGCTGTCATCCCACACCTCATCTGGCCTTCAAGACACAATGTGCCAACTTTTTGTTAAAGTTGTTTGTAAATCAAGTAGGACATGCTCAAATTCCAATTAACCAAAGTACTTTGGCTATTATTAACTTACTTTAATTTTTTTACAGTTTGAACTTGAATCTGCACATGAACAACTAATGATTAGTTTCGCTCTCTGCCCTTTTTCTGACTGTTGATACTGAGCTTCTGGTTTACCTTTTCTCATGTTGTTGTTGTTTATTGCCATCAACTATGACTCATAGTGACTCTATTGACAAAAGTCCTAATGCCTTTTCATAGCTATCGTTGTTTCTACAAGTTCATAGTGTTTCCATAGGCATGTGATTTAGGAAGTGGATGCCACTCCTGCTTCTAAACCTGTTTTACAACTGGGAGTTTCACCAAACACTGTCCACATTGGTACAAGATTCAGCATCACAGCAAACCCAGATTATCTCAAATTGACAGAGTACACCATACTGATAAAGAGTGATGTAGAAAGCAGAAGAATGTTCCTCCAAGTATAACAACACTATTTTCACTTAGCAGTGGTTAAGTGTTGTCAAGTCGAATATGACTCATAGCGACCTTATGAATAAAAGACTTAAACTCTGTTCTATAATTAACATAATTTTTGTATGATTATAGAGTTTATACTTTCCAGAGGCATCTGGTTTAGGAAGTGAATGCGACTCCTGCTTTCAAACATGAATCAATCTGGAAGCTCCTCCAAACATGGTCCATGATGAGCGGCAATTATGGTATTTGACACAACTATGTCACAACTATTTTCAGTATCACAGAAACTCCAAGTTATTCAGTATAACAAATAGACAAACGACTGCTGTACCACTTAAAAAATGTTCATTCTAAAATTAATTCATTTATAATTAAAGACATACCCATTAGTAGGCCTCCACCCTTAGTTCCTTGTTTATGAAAAGGGGCCACAGGCCAACTGACACCTGCTTATGGAGGGGGAAAAAAATAGTATCACAAATCAAGCACAACACAAAACTCTTCTCACGTGACCCACATCAAGACATGAGAAACCAGCTTCCAGAGTGGAACCACTGCACAGGAGCTCTCAGGCCAGCCGCAGACTCAACTCTTCACTATGGAGTAGATGTAGTAATTTTTATTCCTGTGTATTCCATCTGGCAAGGTCCATATGTGTTGACATCAATTGTTCTGTTGAATAAAATGTATTTATTATTAACACATTATGTACTTGCAGAATTGTATTATTGATACTTACTATTTCTGTAGTCAAAGCTACATTTTCCAGCTATTGATTGCTCTTTACTTCCAATCTTTAAATTCCTCTTGTACTCATGCTTCATCAATTTATTATTCATTTATCTTGATCTCATGCTTGATCAATGTCAGGCTGTGGCTAGTGGTGGTGGTGGTGGTTGTGTGACGTTGAGTAGGAACCAACTCATAGCTGACCCTCCAGCAAGTTTTCTCACAGGAGAAGACTGCCCATCCGTCTTCTGCGGAGCTGCTGGCAGATTCGAACTACATGCTATTGGGATTGCAGCACAGCTTCTTACCACTGGGCCACAAGAACTCCCTCTGGCAGTAAGAACAACAAATGTCTTTACAATAAATCATAAATGTCATATATAAATTTTCATAATAGATTAATTGGGTTGTCTTAGAAATAAATAGACGGCAACATTTTACTTCCAGATAGATCTTGAAATGTTTTTGTCTTCTTCAGTTTGTCATTCCTGCAGTAGTAGACCATATATCTAACTGATTCAAATGGACATATTCATCAGTTCATTAATGTCTAGGATATTCATCTACAAACATTTCATTTACTATTTTCTAATGTCTATTTGTGCTTTATTAGTTATGCAAAGTCATTTGACTGTGTGGATCATAACAAGTTGTTACTGACATTGAGAAGAATGGGACATCTGGAGCATTTGATTGTGTTCATGCAAAACCTATGCCTGATCAGAAAACTGTTGTAAGAACAGAGCAGAAGAACTCTGAATGGTTTAGAATTAGGAAAGGAGTTGTGTCAATGTGGTACTCTCTCTCCATGTCTATTCAATCTGTATGCTGAACAAATTATTTGGA
Organism: Elephantulus edwardii; assembly: GCF_000299155.1. Taxonomy (NCBI): domain Eukaryota; kingdom Metazoa; phylum Chordata; class Mammalia; order Macroscelidea; family Macroscelididae; genus Elephantulus; species Elephantulus edwardii. The sequence goes on from NW_006399762.1 coordinate 942,301, forward strand.
AGGCTTGACTCTTTGAGGAAGAATGTGACCTCAAGATCAGAAGGTGACTCATCAACAACCTGCATTATACAGATAACATAATCTTACTTGCTGAAAGTGAGGAGGACTTGAAGCACTTACTTCAGAGAATCAGTTAATGCATCCTTCAATATGGATTACATCTCAATTCCAAGAAAACAAAGATTCTTATCACTGGACTGATAGGCAACATCATTATGGATGGAGAAGAGACAGACTGTCAACAACTTCATCTTGCTTAGATCCACAATTAACACCCTTGATAATAGCAGTCAGGAAATCAGAAGATGAATTGCACAGGGAAAATTTGCAATTAGGGACTTCTCCAAATTGTTGAGGAGTAAAGATGTCAGTTTGAGAACTAAGGTGCATCTGTCTCAGAGCATGGTCTTTCTGATCACTTGCTCTGCATCTGAGAATTAAACAACATCTCATTCAGTTTTGCCAGCTTCAAATTTTGCTAGATTTCTATTTTCTACATTGCACATTCCAATTACTAATGGCTGTTACCACTGAGTTATAGCTTCTCATATTTGTTGTACACATCAGCAAATGAAACTCCCTAAAGTTTTATTGCATTTATATCATTAAGTTCCATTCTACTTTTTTGATTGCCTCTCATCTTGTTCATATTCTTAAATTAGTAACTGCAGTGATTTGCCTTCTCCTTGCAGATGTTTTGTGACTATCATTATTATTTAAAACAAATGTGTTAAAATCTCATTAAAGCAAGATAGAGAAAATCTGTTTTTGTTACATATGGCACCAAAAAAGAAAAAACACCCACAGGCCCTATTTCTGTTACCAGTAGTTGCTTATTGGTGTTTTATGTCCCTGATGGTCATGTTAGATTTTTTTTTAAGAGACAGAAAATAAACAAAAACACTATGTGCTGTTTCCTCTGTTTGCAAGAATTGTGACCTTTGACTCTTATAAAATCTATTCAAAGCTGCAGTTTAGAGTTTGAATCTTTTAGGAATGTTCAAAATATAACTTGAGATTTATAGAGCTGTAAACTTTCCTTGGCTTCTCCTGGTTCATTTTATTTGATAAAACCTAACTGGTAAACAAAGTGGTTGCACGTCCTCTACAAAACATCCATTAGGTTATCTTGCTTTATACCAAATGAGAGTTTGTTTGCACAAAGAATTAATGAGAAGGGTTATTGAAGGACTTGAAACATTTCTCCCCCAACGCCACCCCCACCAAAGGACAAATTGTTTTCAATATGGGCACTAATGAATGCAAATAAAACCAATTGGCATTCTAATACATAATGTGCTTTTAGGGAATCTAGCTGCACTGTTAAAGTAGAAAAAGATGTTTCTTTTCAAAAGTCTTTTTGGAGGAGGTACTTGCTCTGATGGCAGTTGAGATTTCCATTTGTCTATAAAGGCCTCAGTCCTCAACCAGCAGTAAGCTAAATGCCAGGAACTTAAATAAGACCTTTAAAAAAAAAAGTATTATATTCTTATTATCCAAAACATAGTCTTATAATTATGACTGTTGTTATATCTTTTGTAATAAATGAATCATCGAAAATTAGTTGAAATTAACATAATGCATTTCTGTATCTACAAACATTTCCATTTTAAAGAGAAAGCCTCCTTCTTTAAATCTAACACTCCAATGCAGATTTTAACAATTTGTCTCTGGACCAGAACTGTGTATACAATTGTCTGACCTCCTACTAGACATAAGCAATGGCATTACTAACCTTTTTAACTGTGTCCTCATAATAGAGACAGTAAGCCTTACTCTCATCTTTGGAAAGTCAGCTTAAAAGCCTTGTTAATAGTCAGCCACTGGACCAGACCAAATGTGAAAAGTTTTCATCAGAGGAACGGTTTCTAAGATAAAATGTATGCATCCTAAAGAAGATGATCCTGTATAAATTTATATTAAAATTATATTAAAAATAGAAAATATTTATGCTTGCCTATAGTTTATTATATTAAAAATAGTTTCATCACTCACAATATAGGATCTAGCAATTTAGGGATTATATTACAGTGTGTTTAGGGATTATATAAAATTAAATAGCGTTATCATAATTATTTTTGCTAAAATAAGGAGCAGTCATGAAAACTTTTAAATGTATATATTTGCTAGCTGTCTCCTATTAAAGTCCTTTAAGATGTCAGAACATTTAAAAATTAGTTACAATATTTTCTTTTACAAAAATAAAATCAACTGTTTCAAATTCATGAAATTTTCTGTGATGAAAATGTCTGCTTTGCAGATATTTACACACACAATTCTTAGTATGCTCAAATGTAAAAAAAAAGATATTTTTAATAAGAAGAGGGAAAAAAGATTGTTTTGGAAAATAATTTCTACTATCAAGATGGAATTTTGAGAACAGATGTTTGGCAGTGCTTTTCATCATTATGTAACTTTGTTACTGAAAACAATTTGTGTCAAGTATAAAACACTCATCTTCATGTTTTGAAATGAATATTAAGTATTTCATACACACAATAATTTGTTAATATTTTATTTAAGATTTTAACTTTTTTTAATAAATGGAAGTAATGTACAGTTTTTTTCCCCTTGTACTCTCTTTACCTCTCTATTTTATTTAAGATTTTAACATTTTTTAATAAATGGAAGTAATGTACAGTTTTTTTCCCCTTGTACTCTCTTTACCTCTCTATTTTTGGTAAATAGGAAACATTTCCTTATTGTGCAACTTTGAAGGAATGGCTAACACAGATACTACCTATTCTCTGAGGATTTGGTGAAACTTGTGCATAAATTTATCTAATTTGAGGGTCTAATCTGTGCATAGATTCTTCAACACTAAGTAAATAATGATAAATGCCAGCCCTTAGAAAAAGATATTATATTGGGAAAAGTAAAGGGTCAGAGAAAGAGAGGAAAACTTTTAGCAAGATAGATTGGCAAAGAGAATGCAATAATGGGCTTTGGGCATGCAAAAATCATGAGAAAAGCACATGATAGGGCAAGACTGAACTATTCATCTGGTCATTATGAATCATGGTCAACTTGAGGACACATAACAACAATGCCTTTTTTCTTTAATTTTAATGAAAGATTACAGAAACTTAGGGTTTCCATTCATTCATTGTCACATTTTTCTCCCTGACCACCCCCCCCCCTCCAATTCGCTCGTCTCTTCAACAATGCTTTGTGAGCAGGTAACTTAAAATTTTATCTTCATTTCATTTTGATAAATTATTCTAGGAAATCGATCAATTTAAGGATAAAATTTCTCATAAAATTCAGACTTGATTTTTAGTATCTCTGAACTACATAAAAAGAAGCCCCAGTGGCACAGTGGTTAAGTACTCAGATTCTTACTGAAAGGACAGTTCAAATCATCAGTCACTCTACCAGAGAAATATAAGACAGGCTGCTGTTTTTGTGCACAGTAGAGTTGGAAGTGACCCATAGCTGACCCTCCAGTGGGTTTTCAGAGGCTGTTAACTGCACCAGGAAGAGATTGACCATCCTTCTCCTATGGAGCAGCAGGTGGTCTCGAACTACATGTTTCAGGATTTCAGCGCAGCTTCTTGCCACTAGGCCACCAGAGCTTCCTAAGGCACTCTACTTCTGTAAAGATCTACATTCTTAGAAAACTTACGGTACAGTTCTACTCTGTTGTTTGGATTGCTTTGAGTCAGAATCTACAATATAGTACTACGTGTCATTATGGTATCTACTTTTTGTGTACTTTGTCTATGCACTTCTATTTAAATTTTAGTATTGAACTTTAACTCATGGAGTTTCAATTTACCTTCTACTACATCACATACTTTTAAGAAAAATCTCCCTACAATTATTTTTTACTTTCTTCCCTAAGTTTGCTATACAATATTTCTTTTCTAATTTATTTTATACTGGTTTATTGACAAACTTAAAATACATTGTTTTTCACACCTGATCTTTCCCATTTCCTTCACCCCCCTACCAATTAAACTGCGCAACCCTATGATTAACACTCCTTGCCTTCCCATCTGCATTCCTCTGCTTCTACACTACCCCCACCCCCATTTGATCCTCATACTCATTACGATAATGGTTTTCTACAGCATTTGTGAGACATAGAAGAATTTCATTAAACAACATATAAGCAAGAGCCTATGGTGATGAAAAAAGAAGTTCAGCTGCTTTGAAGGATATAGTGAAAAATGGGGATCCCTGAACACTTGATCATTCTAATGCAAACCCTATATTGGACCAAGAGGCAGTCGTCAGAACAGAGCAAGGAAACACTGCATGGTCCAAATTGGGAAAGGCATATGCAGGGGATGTGTCCTATCTCCATACCTTTTCAACCTGTATGCAGAACATATTATCCAAGAGTCTAGGCTCTATGAGGAGAAGTGTGGCATTAGGATTAGTGGAATTTCTATCAACAATCTGCGATATGCAGATGATACAGCCCTGCTTGCTGAAACTGAGGAGGACCTGAAATGCTTGCTGCAGAGAGTCAAGGATTGCAGCCTTCAGTATGGATTGAAGCTCAATGTCAAGAAGACAAAGATTCTTACCATTGGAGCAATTGGCATCATCAGGATGCATGGTGAAGAGACTGAGATTGTTCACAGCCTCAGTCTACTTGGCTCCACGTTCGACACTCTTGGCACCAGTAGCCAGAAAATCAAAAAACATTGTGATGAGAAAGCCTGCTGTTAGGGATCTCTCCAGGGTACTGAAGAGCAATGGTGTCACTTTGGAGACTAAGGTGTGTCTGATACAGGCTATGGTCTTTGCAATCACTTGTTATGCATCAGAGAGTTGGACAATAACTAAGGAGGATAGAAAGAGAATGGATGCCTTTGAGCTGTGGTGCCAGAGAAGAGTATTGAGGGTACCTTGGACTGCCAAGAAAACAAACGAATTCATCCTGGAGAGGGTTAAACCAGGCTGATCCTTGGAGGCAAGGATTTTGGGGCTTCATCGGACATACTTTGGACATGTTGTAAGGAGGGAGAGGTCCTTGGAGAAGGACATCATGCTTGGGAGGGCGGAGGGATGGCGCAGAAGGGGAAGACCCTCTATGAGGTGGATTCGTTTAGTGACTGGGGTAATTGGGATGTGTGTGTCAGAGGCAGTGAGATTGGCACAGGATAGGGCAGGGTTTAGGGCTGTTGTACATAGGGTCTCTATGAGTCACAAATGACTTGATGGCACAAAACAACAACAACAAAAAAAAAAGGGTGACCCAACAGAGTGTGGAAACTATAGAACAATCTCATTGATTTCACATGCCGGCAAGATTCTACTGAAGATTATCCAAAAAAGAATGAAACAGCACATCATCAGAGAACTACCAGAAGTCCAGGCTGGGTTTAGAAGGGGTCATGGTACTAGGGATATTGTAGCTATTGTTAGATGGATCTTAGCTGAAAGCAGGGAATACCAGAAGAATGTCTATCTGTGTTTCATTGACTATGCAAAGGCATTTGTTTGTGTGGATTATAACAAACTGTGGCTGACTCTGAGAAGAATGAGAATCCTAGAACACTTGATCGTGCTAATGAGAAACCTATACTTGGACCAAGAGGCAGTCGGCAGAACAGAGCAAGGGAACACTGCATAGTTCAAAATTGGGAAGGGCATATGCCAGGAATGTGTCCTGTCTCCATACCTTTTCAACCTGTATACAGAACAGATTATCCGAGAGGCTAGGCTCTATGAGGAGAAATGTGGGGTCAAGATTGCTGGAAGATCTATCAGCAGCATGCATCATGCAGATGACACAACCCTGCTTGCTGAAACTGAGGAGGACCTGAAGCATGTGCTGCAGAGGGTCAAGGACTGCCGCCTCCAATAGGGATTGAAGCTCAATGTCAAGAAGACAAAGATTCTTACCACTGGACCAACTGGCAGCATTAGGATAGATGGTGAAGAGATTGATACTGTTCACAGCTTTAGTTTGCTTGGCTCCACAGTCAACATTCCTGGCACCAGTAGCCAGGAAATTAAAGGACATATTGTCATGGGAAAGTCTGCTATTAGGGACCTTTCCAAGGCTCTGAAAAGCAACGGTGTCTCTCTGGAGACTAAGGTGTGTCTGATACAGGTCATGGTCTTTGCAATCACTTGTTATGCATCAAAGTTGGACAATGACTAGGGAGGATAGAAGGAGAATTGATGCCTTTGAACTGTGGTGCTGGAGAAGAGTTTTGAATGTACCCTGGACTGCTAGGAAAACAAATAGATTCATCCTGGGGAGGGTTAAACCAGGTGGCTCCTTGGAAGCAAGGATTCTGAGGCTTCATCTAACATACTATGAACATGTTGTGAGGAAGGACCAGTTCTTGGAGAGGGTGGAGGGACGGTGCAGGATGGGAAGGCCTTCTTGAGGTGGATTGATTCAGTGACTGGGGTAATCGGAATGGGTGTATCAGAGATAGTGCAATTGGCATAGAACAGAGCAGAGTTCAGGGCTGTTGTACATAGGGTTGCTATGAGTCACAAGCGACTTGACAGCACATAAAACAACAACATGCCTTCCCTTCTTCCTGTCGTGAACATATAATTTTTCATAACGATGAACTCTTTCACTTTTACTTCTTCATATTGTTACAGTTGAAAGCATAGTATCTTGAGTCAAGACATCTGACATTTCTGTCTTAGCTCCATCATTCATAATATGTGTCCTTTAGTTTTTTCACACACAAAATAATACTAATGAAAGATGCTCTGGACACAATCTTGAAAGATTCAAGAAGCATAAAAAGGAGGTGGAAAAAATACACGGAATCATTATATCAAGAAGAATTGGTTGATACAGAAAAAATTAGGAAGCCCTGAATGAACAAGAGTCAACGGTTTTCAAAGATGAAGTTCAAGCAGCACTGAAAACATTGGCAAAAATAATACTCCAGGAATTGAAGGAATACCAATTGACATGTTTGTACCAACAGATGGAGCCTTGAATGTGTTCAACATACTATGCCAGGAAATTTGGAGGACAGCTACCAGCAGTCTAACTGGAAGAGATCTATATTTGTTCCTATTCTGAAGAAAGGTTATCCAACAGAATGTGGATATTGAACAATATAATTAATATCTCATCCGTGCAAAATATTGCTAAAAATAATTCAGAAGTGGGTAGAACAGTACACTGACAGAGAACTACCAGAGGTACAAGCTGGTTTTAGAAGAGGTCATGGCACCAGGGCTTTCAATGCTGCTATCAGATGGATCCTGGCTGAAAGAAAAGAACAGAGTAAAGTCTTATATTCATGTTTTGTTGACTATGTGAAGGCTTTTGACTGCATGGATTATAACATATTATGGCTCACATTAAAATGAATGGAGATCCCAGAACACTTAACTGTGCTCATGGGAATCTATACCTAGACCAAGAAGCTGCTGTGCAAACAGAGCAAGAGAACACTGCATCATTTAAGATCAGGAAGGTCATGTGCTTAAGTTGTTTCCTTTCTCCATATCTATTTAATCTATATGCTGAGAAAATAATTCACAAAGCTAGATTCCAATCAGAGGACTGTGACATCAGGATTGGAGGAAGACCCATAGGCAACCTGATTATTCTGGCAACACAACTTTGCTTGCTGAAAGTAAGAATAATATGAAACCCTTACTTCAGAAGGTCAAGGATTATAGTCTTCAGTATGAATTACACCTCAATATCAAGAAGACAAAGATCCTCACCACAGATTCAATAGTCAACATTTTGATAGATGCAGAAAAGATTGTAGCTGTTCATTATTTCATCTTGTTTGGATCAATAAACTACAACCTTGGTTCCAGCAGTTAAGAAATCAGGAAACACATTGCACTGGGCAAGTCTACTGTCAGGGGTCTCTTGAAAATATTAAACAGCAATGTTGTCAATTTTATGACTAAAATTCACCTGGTTCAGGTAGATCATGGTCTTTTCAGTTATTTGCTATTCGTCAAAGAGATGAACAATAAATAAGGATGATAGAGGAAGAATTAATCCCTTTGACTTGTGGTTGCCTAGAGAAGACAACTGAATGTCCTGCGAACTACCAAAAGAACAACAGATATGTCCTGGAAAGGGTGCAGCCAGAGTGTTCCTTGGAGGCAAAGATGATTAATCTTCATCTTTCATACTTTTGACATGTAGCTCATCAAGGCTATTCCTTGGAAAGGGACATCATGCTTGGAAAGATGGACAATCAGTGAACAAGAAGACTCTCAACGAGATGGAGTGACACTATGACTTCAGCAGTGAACTCCAGTGTGTCAGAGATGATAAGGATGGCACAGGATAGGGCACGTTTCTTGTTGGCTGTTCATAGGGTTGCTATGAGTCATATTCAACTCTACAGCACCTAACATATACAACAGCAGTAGAATCTAACTTTAGGTTTATAAAAGAATACTGACTATCCCAGGGACTGCTTAAAGAACAAATAAGAATATATTAAAAGATGTGCAACCAGGGTGTTCCTCAGAGGAAAAAATGGTGAAACTTCATCACAAATACTTCAGACATGTTGTCAAAAGATGCTAGTCATTGGAAGAAGACAGTATGCTAGGAAAGGTGGAGGGTAATAGGAAGACTCTCAATGAAATGAATTAACATAGTGACTATAACAATGGACTTGAACAGAGATCTTGAAAATGGCAAAGGAGAGTGCAACATTCAGATCTGTTATTCACACAATTGCTATGAGTCATAGTTTACTCAGCATCAGTTAACTTCAAGCACAGCACCATATGTATGACATTTTATGATACTTGATCCATGAGAAGCATTCTATTAAATTTGGATCTCATCAACATCATCATCATTCTCACAAACACCAAAACTAGTTAGATCCATGAGATGCATTGGAGAGTATTGTTTTAAAGTCCAAAATATATGGTCCTCAGAATTCTGTTTTAAAATAGAGATATATCTCTATTAACTTATAAAAATATTATATCATATGTTGTTGTTATTCACCATCGAGGAGGAACTTGATGGTTATAGCTGACCTTCCAGTTGATTCAGAGGAAGTAAATCACATTAGAGGAGATTTTCTCATCTTTTTCCTAAGGAACAACTGGTGGATTCAAACCAAGAGCATTTGGGTTAGCAGATCAACTCCTTACCATTGAGCCACTAGAGTTCCCTATTATATCATACGGTCCGTCAACAATTACTGTGATTTGTTTGTGATTTTCATGGACATTCCATGAGTACTAGAAACAGAAATTCTATCTTCCAATTGTTAAGCATTTTGTAAAAATTCAATTAGACTAACTATGCTAATTGTGATGTTCAATTTGTCTTGATACATTAAAATTATATGTTTAAATTACTATGCCATAGACCTGTGCTAAAATTTATATTGTTGTTGGTGTTGTTGTTATGTGCCGTCGAGTCGCCTG
>NW_006399762.1:953473-957482 GCF_000299155.1 Elephantulus edwardii
CTCTATGACCAATTTACTTATAGTCCATTAATTGTACACATTTGAATCTTCACCTGACATTTTATATCATCTCATGCTATCTATTTTAATCTCCTTTCCTAACCCCTAATGGGTTCAGCAAATTATATTTATTATCTCTCTTTGATATTGGAAGTCCTTTTCTAGAAACCCTTACATACTTGTTTTTTTTGCTGAGGGGTTTTTTTATTTAATTTGTGCATATGCATTTAATTATCTGCTAGATTATACAGATGTAATATGTTGCAACTATATGAAAACAAGAGTCAAATTTAGAAGAGAAATATGCATTTTTTTTAAACCAGGATTTTTAGTCTAGTATAGCATTATTGACTATGTAAAGACATTAAACAGTAGACATCATAACAAATTATAAATAACATTGTGAAAAACAGAAATGCCAAAAAATTTGTATTCTTGAGGAATGTATATGTAAACCAGATGGCAGTCCTTAAGACTAAGTAAGAGAGTATTTCATGAATTAGAATTAGGAAAGGTGTGGACTTGGTTAAATTCGTTCAGCATTCATTAAACCTGTATGCTGGTCAAATAATCTGAGCAGGTAGACTAGATGTGTAAAAATAAAATGGCTTCAGGTGGGAGAAAGCTTCATTAATAACAAATATGAAGATGACACATCCTTGCTTGATGAAAACAAAGGGGTGGAAGCACTTACTGGTCAATATCAAAGACTACAGCCTTCAGTATAGTTCTTTTAAAGAAAACAAAATTCTCACAATAGGATGAACAAGCAACATCATGGTAAACAAAAACGATATGGAAGTTGTTAAAGATTTAAATGTACTTAAATCTATAACAAATGCCTGTAGAAGCAGCAGTCAGGAAATTAAATATTGCATTAGGCATATCTGCTTCAAAGAAGTCTTTAGAGTGTTCGAAAGCAAAGATGGCATCTTGAGAACAAGATGCGTATGAACCAAATAATAGTATTTTAAATTGTCTCACAGGCAGTTGAAAACTGAATAATGAATAATAAGACAAGAGAGGAATATATGTTTTGAATTATAATGATGATGATGAATATAAAATATACCACAGATTACCAGAAGAACAAACTTTTCTTTGGCTGCAACAAATATGTATCTTGATAGAGAAGAGTTTCCTCTCTTGCACTGGTTCTCTACTTTGCCAAGCATGGTGTTCCTTCTCCAGGTACTGGCCTCAACAACAACAGGAGAGGAACTGAGTCAAAAGCAATTAGTAAAAGTCTCTGAGTGGTGCAAAGGAAACTATTTGCATGTTGGCTGATAGTTGAAAAGTTGGAGGATTAATTGAGTCCACTGAGTTGAACCTCACAATACCAAATTGGGAGTTAATTTATGATATGAAAAATAAAATCACTGAAAACTTTATGTAGGACAATTCTACTATGATGCATACAGAATTACCAATAGTCAGAATTGACATGATAGCAGCTGTTTAGGAAATGCTGAGGTCATTATGCATCTGCATCATTAATGCATGCAAAATTTGGTCTCTGACACTGTGAAAATGAGAGCTCCGTATGACCTACTATCCCTCACATATGAAGATGGCACAACCTTGCTTGGTGAAATTGAGGGGAATTTGAAGCACTTGTTACGGAAGATCAAGGAATGCAGCCTTAAATGTGGATTGCATTTCAATAATAAGAAAACAAAGATTCTTACCACTTGACCAATAGGTAGTGTCATTATGGATGGAGAAGATTGAAACTGTCAACATCTTCATCGTGCTTCGATCCACAATTAACACTCTTAGTACTAGTGGTCAGGAAATAAGAAGACACATTACAATGGGGAAATCTGCAGTTAGTGACCTTTCCAAATTATTGCAGAATAGTGACGTCAGTTTGAGGACCAAGGTGTGTCTGATTCAGGCCATGATCTTTCCAATTACTAGCTATGCATCCAACACCTGCACAATGAATAAGAAAAAGAATTGATGTCTTTGAGCATGGTGTTGGAGAAGAGCACTGAGTATCCCCTAAATGGCCAAGAATGTCTTGTAGAGAGTGCAGTCAGAGTGCTCTTTGAAGGCAAGAATGATGAAGCTTCACTTACTTACTCTGGACATGTTGTTGGGAGGTCCTTTTCTTGAAGAGGGATATGATTCTGGGAAGGGTGAAGGGATGGAGAAGGAGAGGAAGACCCTCAGCCAGATGGATTGACAAGGTGACTGCTGCAATGGGCTGTTATGTGTCAGGAAATGCGAGGATGGTGCAGGACAGGCCTAGGTTCAGATTCTTTTGTTCATAGCATCGCTATGAGTCATACTGGCACCTAACAACAACAATACCTCATGAATTTTTATATTAACAGAAAGTAAACTTATATTCCAAGAAACTCTTAAAATTTTGAAAACTATTTGCCAGAGGAGTTAACATTCTCTTAATAGTATTACTATTGTTGTTATTCTTGTTATGTGCCATTGATTCCCCTGCAACTAAGTGACCTTATGTACAACAGCTGTGAAGCCTACTCTGTTCTGAGCCAGTCTTACTGATTCTGACACACCTACCCTTCATAACCCCAGTTATTGTATCAATTCATCTCATCCAAGTTCTTCCTTTCCTGAACTGTCCCTCCACTCTTCCGAGCCTGATGACCTTCTTAAAGTACCAGTCCCTAAGGTCACATGCAGTCTCACAAAGTATGTGAGACAGAGCTTCAAAATCCTATCCTACAAGGAGAAACTAGGTTCACCCTCGCCAACACTGTCTATTTGCTTTCCTGGCTGTCCATGGTACATCCAGCACCATAATTAAAAGGCAGAGATTTTTCTTTTGTCAACCTTAGTTATTATCTACCCAATTCTCTGATACATTGCAAGTAAGTGTGAAGACCAGGGCCTGGATCAGGTGTACCTTAGTCTCTTGACTGATATTATTGCTTCTCAGTACTCTGGAGAGTTCCCTGACAGCAGATTTTCCCAGTACAGTTAATCTTTTTATTTCCTGACTGCTAGTGCCAAGAGTGTTGATTGTGAAGCCAAGCAGGCTGAAATTGTTAATTATTTAAATCTCTTCTCCTATTTCATGGTGCTTCCAGTTGGCCTAGTGGTGAGAATCTTCTTTTTCTTGACGTTTAGCTTCAATCCATATTGAAGACTACAATCCATGACATTCTGCAGCAAGTACTTCAGATCCTCCTCAGTTTCAGCAAGCAAGATTGTATCATCTGAATAATGTAGGTTGTTGATGAGTCTTTCAACAATCTTGATGCCACATTCCTCTTCATAAAGCCCAGCCTCCCAAATTATCTAGCCTGGGACCTTGCAAGAAGAGTACTGAAAGCAATGATGTCAGTCTAGAGACTAAGGTGTTCTTGATTTAGGCCATGATCTTTACAATTACTGGAAATGAATCAGAGATCTGGATTATTGTAGAAATAGAAAGATACCTAGTAAAACATGTGTGAGGATCAAAGTGGAGATGGTAGGAGCAGAAGGATGATGATGGGCAGGGGGTGATAGGGTCACACAATTTGTTGGGTAGAGGGTGTGGTGGGTAAAGGAAGTGAGATAGATCCTGTGTAAATAACAAAGTATATGAACTTTGTAAGTAAACCTGTTGTTGTTAAGTGCCATAGAGACACAGATAACCCACAGCGATCCTATAAACAAAAGTCTTGAAGGCAAAACTTTCATCTTTTCTTGAAGTTCATAGAGTTTCCAGAGGCAAGCTTTTTTGGAAGTGGATGTCACTCTTGCCTCCAAGCTTGTTTTATCCTGGAGACCCACAAAAACCAGGCCCAAGGGCCCAATAGCCTTTTTAAATACAAGGCCAACTCAAATCAGCTCACACCCTTTTGCAAGCAAGAGCCACATCCTAGTCTCAACTCCCAACCAGAAAACACACCTGCCAGCCATTCCTCTCATCTTCCCCTCCTAGAAATAGTCCCAGACTGGTGGCCAAAAGTCTTTTCAAGTACAAGGCCAAATCCAGTCAGCTCACACCCTGTTGCAAGCAAGAGCCACACCCTAGTCTCAA
>NW_006399762.1:957757-973410 GCF_000299155.1 Elephantulus edwardii
CCACAGTGCTTGTCAAAGCCAGTTCTGATTAATCTTCTTTGTCAGTGTATCCTTTGCCATTCCCTATCACTCCTCCCTGAGAGAGACTTCTTTCCTTATTGTTTCTACCTTTTGAATTCCAGTCATCAGTTATGATCAATGCATCTTGATTGCGTGTTTGACCAATTTTGCAATGAGACATTTTCATACTGTGTTAGCTGTATGTCTCAGCTGAAAGACTTGATCTCCCATCCAAGGTCACATCTTGTTACACTGCCACTGGCCTCAGATGGACCCTTCATCGTGATTTTCATGTGCCTGATTTTCTGTTAGACTGAAGGCTCTAATCTAAATGAAGACTGTACAGGAAGAGAAGCTCAGAGACAAGGACCTTCTTCCAGAATTACCAGATAGAAAGCTTTCCCATTTAGGAAGGTCTGGCTCTGGCTGATGTTTGGGATTTGGACTTGAAGCAGACTGAACTGTGAGGCTTATCTGTCAGTTTTATGTATTGGGAACTGATGTGCATATCACTAATTACTTTCTAGATTACATTCTTGTTTGTTTACCATTGTTCTTACTAGTACAACACTTGTCCATCAGTTTACTGTACTAAGGTAATTTGTGGGTTGTTGTAATTCAAAAAGTTTTGCCATTGGTGCATCAAATACCAGAAGGTTCCATAGTGGGAAAACTTTTCACAGAGCTCCCAGATTAAGACAGACCAAGTGATTTGACACAAGGACTTCTGAAATGTGTCAAGCAGTGTGAGGATAGTGGCGCAGGATAGAACAGGGTTCAGATCTTTTGTTCAAAGAGTCTCTATGATTCATACTTAACTCAAAAGCCCCTAACAACAACTACAGCAGGAAGTAGAATTGGCCATCCAATTCTTAAATAGTTAGACACTGAAAACTGTAATTAGAAGAAGAAAAATAGTTACAATATTAGGAGGTGAGCCTAAACTAGAAGTCAATGAAGGGGGGAGAAACAGCTACAAACTTCCTTTAATAGATGGGAAATGGAATGAGTGTTGGAAAATTATAAATTGTGAAAAATGAAATGGCATTCATGAACATCAATATTCTAGGCATTAGTAAGATGAAATTGGTTTTATGCTGGGAATGAAAAACAAAAGGATGCTGTTGTGTTCAGAGTTAAAAAGACAATTTTAAGTTCTACCATGAAGTAATAGGATAAGATATTATCTGCATGCATATAAGAAATATCCATTAATTCGAATATTACTCAAATATATGCACCAAGAGCTAAAGTCAAAAAGTAAAAAAAATTGAAGAGATTTGAATGGCAGAGGGCTTAAATTTCTGTGGTGTTTTTATTATGTATCTTTCCACTTGATTTTGGGTTTCTCTAAATTATCTTTTGATAAATAGTCTATACTGTGCAACTCTTTCTGATATAATTTGTTGAAATTATATTACAGCATTGTTAATAAAGTAGTTTCAGAGAATGCTCTGAGTACATGTGACAGTGATCACTTGTCACTGCTGGTAGAGTCAAATTTTTTTTTATTCACTTAGTGAGTTCAAGTTTAAGTCATGGAGATTTCTTAAGAATGTGACCCTCACAAGTTTCTCATTTTCATGTGAGTCCATACTCAGCCTAACAAAAATAATAATAATAATCCACCAAAATTAACATTGTAATATTCTTCCAGATTACGGCTTCAGAGTTCTATGCAAGATCAGTTCTAATTCTCAATTTTCCTGTCTCTTAAACCTTTGAGTTGAGAGTTTGAACTGTAACTTCTGTTCTCAGATGGTTCCAAGAAAAGACACTCATTTTCATTTTGTTTAAATTTTACTTGTTGTAATGATTGAAGTGATAACATTCAAACCCTTTCCACTTGGGAACTAAAGCTGAATGTCCTGTTTTAATTTCTGTTCCCTTGATAATTGTTCCCATCACATAAAAGAACTGCATTTTTCCATTATCTATGTTTCAGCCTCACATGTTTTCAATGTGCCTTTTAAAAATACATGGAAGTTCTTCTCTCAATTTGGGACAAAATAAATTGCCTGAAGAAGAAATATCTCTGAAGAATCTGTCGAAAAAAGCTACAGACGTAAGCTGCTTTTAGAAAGTAGAGGTGATTATGAATAGACTGTGGTTCTTCAACACAAAGAAAGAAGAGTATTGTTCTTCTAAAAAAGATTAACTAAGGTTTAGATGTTCACATAAACTGATTTATGAGCATTTAAGTGGAAACAAGAACAGGGGTTGAATTTCCTCAAGCATATTCACCTTGCATGTTGTCTTTGCTGTATTGATTCAGGGCTAAGGGTGTGTCTTACAAATGCTCAAGGCATGTTCCCATAATACTTCATGTACCAAAGCAGTCATCATCCCCTGCGAAGTAGCGGTGTTTGGGAACAAGTTATCATCCTGAAATAATAAAAGCTGTTCATTTTATTGACATTTAAAATTCATGAGAACATTTATGACCGAACTCATATATATTTCTCACCATAAGTATGTGTCATTAATTATCAGTGCTGCTGCTCTAGGGAAGAACATGTTTATAACATTATAAAGATGATCTTTCTTTTAACCCAAGGATATTTGCATTTGGTGAGAAATTATTGTGTAAGTTCTTTTGGTCTGGTCTCCGAAGACATCTTTCTGTAATCACAGACATCTTTCTGTAACCATCAACATCTTTTTTCATGGTTTGCATTTCATAAATATTTATATTCATTCTATCCCATCATCTCATTGTCTTTGAATCAACCCAGACTCTAGCTGACCATCCAGTGAGTTTTCAGTGGCTGTAAATCACTCAGGAAATTGCCTACTTTTCTTCTTCAGAGAAGGTATTGGATTTGATCTTGAAGCCTTTGGGATTACAGTAAAACTCCCTACTTAGTAGCCCCCCAACATAGTAGAAAATTGTGTTTAATATTGTAAAAGATTACAATATAGTCATTGTTTGAATGGAGTTCGTTGACTGAGTCAGATTCATTTGAAAATAAGTGTGATTCACAGTAAAGGAAAAAGAATACTAACTGTAATAGACACTTGTTGTTGTTGTTGTGTGTTGTCGAGTTGGAATCAGCCGCCCATAGCTGACTCTCCAATGGGTTATCAGAGCCAATAATCACAGAGGAGAAAATGTCCCATCCTTCTCCCATTGAGGATTCAATAAGTATACCTTTAGGATTGAAACACATAGAGAAAATGAGTGGCCTGGTGGTAAGGAGCTGTGCCACCTAGCCAAAAGCACATAGTTTGAATCCATCGGCTGCTGTACTGGAAAGGATGTCGAATCCCTTCTTATGTGTTTTACTACCTCTAAAAGCTCTCTGAAGGATCAGCTATTGTTAGTTTCTTACTTAATAGGTCATAACAATAACAATAATATATCTCAAAAGATAAAACGTAGAGGTAAATATGTTAACTAGTATGCCTATAAAGTTAATAATAATAATAGTAACAACAACAGCTTATTTTCAGTCCTATATTTGGACAGAGAATCTTTATATCATTATGATGACAAAAAGTCTTAATTGCATATATTTGAAGTAAAATAGAGAAAGTCTAAGATAGCCTTATGGAGGAAATAAGCCAATTAAGTTACCTAGAGAATAAAAAAGAACTGCCTTATGAAATTTGAATGGAATTGATTGTCTTGGACTAATTTGAATAGAAATGTGATTCATAGTAAAGGACAAAGAATACTAATTATAATAGTCACTTGTTGTTGCTGTTGTTGTGTGCCATGGAGTTGGAACTGACCCATAGTTGATCCTCTAGTGGGTTTTCAGAAGCAGTAAATTACACAGGATAAGATTGTCCATCCTCCCACAGAGCAGCTGGCAGATTTGAAGCATGTCCCTTTTGGGATTGCAGTGTATGGGAAGCCCCAGTGGCCTATTGGTAAGGAGCTGTGCTACTAAACCAAAGTTGATGGTAGGATAGACCATCAACTGTTCATATATACATTCAAATTGAAACTGAAAAAAAAAATTTAAAACAAATCTACAAGAGCCAAAATATGACTCTGAGTATTTTCCCCCTTGAATATGAAAACCATACCAAGAATAGGTCTGATCCATTGAATACTAATGACAATGTGTTGAAGAAAGCAAAAGGCCATTAAAACAAACAAAACAACAACAACAAAAAAAAACAGGAAAGAAATAAAAGACCAAAATGAATGTCAGAGAAACTCTGAATAGAGAAGGCAAAGAAAAATATTATAATAAAATGTACAGTGAGGTGAAATTAAAAAGTCAAAAGCAGAAAACACACCAGCATTTTTCAAGATGAAAGAACTGAAGAAGAAATTAAATCCTGGAGACACACTATTAAAGAATTCTTTGGACAAAATATTGGATAATCCAGGAAGTATCCTAAGAGGATGGAAGGAATTCACAGAATCACTGCATCAAAAAGAATTGATCAATACAGAATTATTTAAAGAAGTAGCATATGGTCAAGAATCACTGGCACTAGAGGGGGAAATTCCAAGTTGCACTGTAAAAAAAGAAAGGCTTCAGTCATTGACAGAATACAAATTTACATGGTTTGGCAAATAGAGAGGAAGCAATAAATATGCTCACTCCTCTATGAAAAAAAAAAGAAAAGTCATACCTTAAATAAGTATACCCATTAAAAAAAAAAGTTTAAAGAAAAAAGTCACATAAAAAAATACCTTGGCTGATAGCAGAGAGTATAAAAATATGTTTACCTGTGTTTTCTTGCTTAGCTAAAGTCTGTTGACTGTGTGGATTATAATAAATAACAGATAACTTTAAGAACAATGGAAATTCCAAAGCCTTTACTTGTGCTCTTCTGAAGCCTGTACATAGACCAAGAAGCAGTTGCTCAAACAGAGCAAGGGGACATTGGCAATGAGCATAGGAGTGTGTCAGGGCCGTATCCTTTCTCTCTAACCTATTCTATCTGTATGCTGAGAAAATAATTGGAGAATACAGACTTTATGAAAGACAGAGTACCATCTGGACTGTAGGAAATTTCATAAGTGACCTCTATTGTAGAGATAACACAATTACAGAAAGAGGAGATTTAGGAATAAAGATATTGAGCCTTTGTTTCCCATAACATTGACACATTATCAAGAGGGACAAGTCCCTAGAGAATTATATAATCCCTGGTAGGAGGTCAATGAAAGAGAGAAGATTCTCAACAAGATGAAGTGGCACTGTGACTGCAACAACAACAATAAGCTTATGCATAGCAGAGATTATGAGGATGGTACAGAACTGGACAATGTTTCTGTCATTCACTGGGTCACTTTGACCTGGAACTAACTTGAGGTCATCTAACAACCTCAGAACACTTAATTGTGCTCACACAAAATCTAAATGTTAACAAGAAACTGTAGTCCAAACAGAGTGAAAGAATATACCAAAATCAAGGAAGGTCTGTGACAAGACTACTTCCTTTCTTCATATGCATTCAATCTGTATGCTGAGCAAATAATTCAAGAAACGGAACTTTATGAAGAAGAATACAGCATCAGAAAGAGGGTAAGACTCATCAACAAGCTGTATTGTGAAGATAACATAACTTTGTTAGCTGAAAGCAAAGAACACTTGCTGCAAAAGATCAAAGACTACAGTCTTCAATACAAATTGCATCTTAATAACAAGAAGACAAAAATCCTCACCACTGGTTCAATAGACAATAACATGATAGATGAAGAGAGGATTGAAGTTGTCAACAATTTCATCTTGCTTGGATCAACAATGAACACACATGCCATCTACAGTCAAGAAATAAAAAAGATACATTTGGTAAATCTGCTGGTAAGGACATCTCTAACGTGTTAAGAAACAATGTTATTAGTTGAAGACTAAGTTGCATATGATACAAGCCATGGTCTTCTCAATTGCTTGCTATATGTTAGAAAGTTGCAAAATAACTAAGAATGACAGAAGGATTGATACCTTTGAGTTGTGGTATTGGAGAAGAGTACTTAATGTCTCACGGACTGCCAAGAGAACAAACAATCCTTAAAGAAAGTCTAGCCTAGGTGCTCCTTGGAGGTAAAGGTGGTGAAACTTCATCACACTTAGTTTGAGAATGCTGTAAGGAAACACCCATTCTTAAAGAATAGCATCATTTTTTGAAAGATGGAGGGTCAGATAAAGAGGGGAAGACTCTTAACAAGATGGATTGACACAGTGACTGTAACAATAATTTCAAATATATCAGAAATTATGAGGATAGTACAGAATAAGACAAGTTTCAGATTCACTGTTCATAGGGTCATTATTAGTCATGGTTGACTTGATAGCACCTAACAATAACAACATGATCAACAATCATATATATATACTTTCAGTTTATTGCCAAAATTGTTAGATAAAATGTCCCTTGCAGAATGTATTTGCTTAGAAATGTTCAGGTATATAACTACAATGTCTAGTGTTTCAGGGAACACAGTATAATTAAACATGGCACTTGCTCTATGATCAAGAGGCAATGGTCATGAAATAGAAAGTCCATGCTGGTGTGAAGGAATTGGCATGACATAAGGGCCCAGGAATTGATGGAATACCAACTGACAAATTTCAACGAACAGTCCTGGGCTGCCTCACCACTTTGTGCCAAGGAAATCTAGAGGTCAACTGACTGGAAGAAATCCAGAATAATTACCATTCCTAAATAAGGTGTCCTTGGAGAAGGACATCACACCTGGAAGGGTAGAGAAGACGAAATCCTGGATGGGATGTATTGATAGAGTAACTGGGGCAATGAGGGTAGGTGTGCTGGAGTCAGTGAGACTGGTTCAGGAAGAGCAGGCTTCAGAGCTGTTTTATATAGGGTTGTTATGAGTTGTAGGCATCTCGAGTGCCCATAACAACAATAAAAAAGGTGATCCAACAGAGTGTGGAAATTATCAGCAATATCACATGTAAGTAAAATCCAGCTGAAGATTACCCAAAAATGACTGAAATAGTACATCAACAGAGAACGTCCAAAAATACAAGTCACGTTTAGAAGCGGCTGTGGCACCAGAGATATTATTGCCACATCAGACAGATCCTTGCTAAAAGCAAAGAATACCAGACGATTATCTATTTGTGCTTTATTAACTATGCAAATGCATTTGACTGTGTGACTCACTACAAATTGCTGCTGAAATTGAGAATGGGAATGCCATAAAAACTGATTGTTTTCATGCAAAACCTATATTATATCAGGAAGTAGTCATCAGAACAGAGCAAGGAAACACTGCATGGTTCATAAACAGGAAAAGAGTATGCCAGGGATGTGCCCTTGCTCCATACCCTTTCAATCTATATGTGTAATACATCATTCAGAAGCCTGGATTTTATGAAGAAGAATGAGGCATCAGAATTGGAGGAAAATTCATCAACAGACTGAAGACGACCTGAAGCATTTGCTGCAGAAAGTCAGCGATTGCCATCTTCAATATGGATTACATTTCAACATTAAGAAAAGAAAGATTCTCACCAACAGGCCAATTGGCAGCATCATGACAGATGGAGAAGAGATTGAGAATGTTAACAAATTTTTTGTTGTTGTTGTTCAGGTCTACAATCAACACTCTTGGCACCACCAGTCATTGGAAAAATCTGTTTTTAGGGACCTCTCCATAATGCTATAGACAAACAACATTAGGTAATAGTCTTTGCAGTTATTTGTTTTGCATCTGAAAGATTGACAATTAATAAAGATTACAGAAGAAGAATGGATACCTTTGTGTTGTGCCTATGGAAAAGAGAATTGAACATACCATGGACTGCCAAGAAAACAAACAAGTCTGTCCTTGAGAGAGTGAAGCCAGATTCCTCCTTGGAAGCAAGGATTTTTAAACTCCTTCTCACATACTTTGGGCATGTTTCCAGGAGGGAACAGTCCTCAGAGAAGGACATGAGATTTAGAATGACGGAGGGTCTGCACATGAGAAGAAGGCCTAGATGTGTTGCAGACAGTGAGACTGGCAGAGGATAGGGCAGGGGTCGGGGCTATTGTTCACAGGGCGACTATGAGTTGTAGTTGACTCAGACGCACATAACAACAACTTGCTGTATGATTATAACCTAATAATCATATGGCAAGGGAAGCAATCCGGCATGTACTCCAATAAAAATAGAATCAGCCGTGATCACCTAAGTGATGAGCAGTCCAGATGACCCTGCATTAGGTTGGTGGTTTAAAGATCAACAAAATTTAATTAGAGAAACTTCTCTGAAAAAAATGTGAATCCTAAACTCTAATTTGAAAGAAGAGGAGGGAATCAATGAGGTAGATGGAGGTTGAAAGCACCAATGTTAAGGGGAACTCTGCTCTTACCTTGAGCTAGCATCCACCAAAGCAGGTACTCAGGACCCTCACTCTACCTAATATTATCTACAACTCTCAAATATTCGCTGTGTGTCTACCATAAGCAAGAAATTATCCTATAGATAAATCATGCTATAAATGTTTTTATTCCCCTTTAAAAACAAAACCCTCCAGTCCACCAAAATCCACCTGCCCTATATTAGAGTACTTCAATATTCTGCTCTCTGGTTTTGAAGTAGATTAACCTAATCTGACATAATATTTACTACATGAGATGAATGTACTTACAGTACAAATCTACATTATCCATAAAAAAAACAGAAACAAAACTTTGAATTATTTCTCTTGGACATATCCCAGATTCTTGAATTCAAAGTTTATAATCAGAACTTTCTAAACAAAATTGAAAACAAAGAATTTTCTAAACAATGTGCTCACATATACCCAAAGATGGCAATATACACACATTCATTTCAAAATTCATGTATTTATTGAAACATTACAAAATTAATTTTATTATATTTTGTAGTTATTAAACTATTTATTTATAAAATGAAGTTTGCATAATCTTCCTTTGGATAATAAAAATCTCAATTTCTTCACCATCCATCCTGATGCTGCCATTTGGCCCAGTGGTGAGAATCTTTGTCTTCTTGACATTGACCCTCAATCCATATTGGAGGCTACAGTCCTTGACCCTCTGCAGTACATACTTCAGGTCCTCCTCAGTTTCAGAAAGCAAGGTTGTGTCATCTGCATAATGCAGATTGTTAATAGATCTTGACCCCACATTTCTCTTCATAGAGCCCAGCTTCCTGGATAATCTGTTCTGCATACATGTTGAAAAGGTATGGAGACAGGATGCATCCCTGGCGTACACCCTTCCCAATTTTGAACCATGCAGTGTTCCCTTGCTCTGTTCTAACGACTGCCTCTTGGTCCAAGTATAGGTTTCTCATTAGCAAGATCAAGTGTTCTGGGATTCCCATTCTTCTCAGAATCATCCACAGTTTGTTATGATCCACACAATCACATGCCTTTGCGTAGTCAATGAAACACAGATAGACATTCCTCTGGTATTCCCCGCTTTCAGCCAAGATCCATCTAACATCAGCTACAATATCCCTAGTACCACGACCCTTTCTACACCCAGCCTGGACTTCTGGCAGTTCTCTACTGATGTGCTGTTCCAGTCGTTTTTGGATAATCTTCAGTAGAATCTTGTTTGCATGTGAAATCAGTGAGATTGTTCTATGGTTTCCACACTCTGTTGGGTCACCCTTCTTTGGGATGGAAACAAATATAGATCTCTTCCTGTCAGTTTGTAAAGTGGTTGTTCTCCAGATTTCTTGGCACAACTTGGTGAGCATGTCCAGGGCAGCATCTGTTAGCTGAAATATGTCAATTGTTATACCGTCTATTCCTGGGGCCTTATTTTTTGCCATTTCCTTCAAAACAGCCTGAACTTCTTCCTTCATCACCTTAGGCTCTTGCTCATATGTTGTTTGATAAAATTATTCTGTGATGCCAAATCCTTTTGATACAGTGACTCAGTATATTCTTTACATCTTCTTTTAATACTTCCTAGATCATTTAATATTCTGCCCAAAGCATCCTTGATTATAGCAACTCGAGGTTCGAATTTGTTCTTCAGTTCCTTGAGCTTAAGAAATGCTGAGCGTTTTGAGCCCTTTTGATTTTCTAACTCCAACTCCTTGCACATTTCATTGTAATATTTTGCTTTGTCATTGCGTGCTGCCTTTCGAAATCTTCTATTCAACTCTTTAGTATCTTGAATTCTTCCTTGCGCTTTTGCTTCTCTATGCTCTAGTGCAATTTTCAGAGTCTCTTCTGACATCCATTTTGGTCTTCTCTTCCTCTTCTGTCTTTGTAATGACCATTTGGACTCTTCCTGGATGACACCCTTGATATCCTCCCACTACTCATCTGGTCTTTGCTCATTCGTGTTCAAGGCCTCAAACCTGTTCCCAAGGTGCTTCTGAAATTCAGGTGGGATAGACTCAAACTCATGTTTAGTTGCTATGGATTTGGTTTAATTTTCATCAATTTCGGCTTGAACTTGCATATACCAACTTCTCCAGATTACATAGTTTTAATTAATACAATTAAACAGAACTTTTAACATTAAAGTTAACATAAACCAAAAAATAAAGTTACATTAACCAAAATAATTATTTAATCAGCATTATATTTATTTCTAAAAAATAGATTAAGGACTTGAATCAATGATTAAGAAAATACAGCAAATTACTTTCAATAGAAATAAATACTTATAAGGAGAGAACTAAGACAGGAACTTTAAATTTAAATTTCTTTCTATTAAAGTAACAGTAATTGGTTTTAAATGACCCATTACACTAAATTAATAAATTTTAATTTAAAAATGGTTTATGGTTTAACTACGAGCAGTTATGGAAGTAACAGCAAAAATATCCACAACTAATCTGTTGATTTTGCTTTATGTATATTTTTAAAACCTCTGTCATCAAGTGAATTCTAATTCATAATGATCTTTCACAGAGTTCTTGAGGCTGTATATTCTTAGAAGTAAAAAACTATTCGTCTTTGTCTTGCAGAGAAGTTGGTAGATTCAAACCTTCAGCACTGGGGTTGGCAGTGCAACTTTTTACCACTAGGCTACCAGAACGCTTGATCTTTTAATTCCCAATCCATCATATAACACACTAAACCTCTAACTCTGTAATTAAAGACTCTCAAGTGTTAAATAGATATGTAAGTAAAATATAACTATTTTGCAACTTTATGTGTTTCCATCAAGTTTCACTTTCTAACAGCACAGTCCCTTAATCATGAGCACAACATTCACGGACAACAGAATTGCTCAGTGGCACCCCATTCCATGACCAGCCATGTATAAGACCACATTGATCCCCAGGAATTCATTCACTGATTTTTGGAACTAGATATCCAAAACTTTCCTCTTAGTCTATCTTAATCTGGAAGCTCTACGGAAAGATGGTCACAATCATAGCTATGGACATGTGGTGTATTGACTAGAAATTAATTTTAAGTCTCCCCTATGGAATCACTGATGTTCCGGTATATTGCCTTTCTCATCCTAATCATTTAATGATTGTTTATTTAATCATTCCATACACTTTTTCCTTCCCATAGAAAACTCTGGGGGCAAAATAGGTAGAGAGTGCTGGTAGCCTACAGGCAAGAAGCTGCACTGAACCCCTCAGGGCACACAGTTCAAATACACCAGCTGTTCTTTGAGAGACGTTTGGGCCATTTCTTCCCCTGTGATTATCTGGCTCTGAAAACCTGCCTGAGGTTTTATGAGGTTTTTATGGGTCGATTCAGATTCAACAATGCACAACAATAACAGTGACCTTGCTGGGATTTTTGAGCCTGTAAATCTTTGTACATCTTTTACCCCACAGAATGTTTAGTGGATTTTCACTCCCATTAGCTGTTCAATACTTTAAAGCAGGGCTCCTTCTTCATGATGTTTATTTACTCTCTTTTATTTCCTTACATAGAAGATCCTGGAGACTTTAAAACTCAAAGAAGGATTTTAAGCATTATTAATATAATGTAAACCCATTCCCCCTGAACAATCTGGGGCGGGAGGGAGAAGCAACTCTTCATGCCCTTTAGCATGTTTAATTCTCTATGATGTCTCTGAGCACAATCTGTAAGTGAATTGTGATGAGAGCATACATTATTATCCAGAAAGAAATTCCATGCTGTTCAAAGCCTGGAATACCATAATATCCAATAAACTAGAGGTGATGAGAAGTTTGGAATAAAGTGTAATGTTGAAGATAAGAACTGGGGTTTCTATCTGAATTGTGGCATGATCCAAAAGGCATTACCTCGAAGAAAAGTAAGAAGTGCACTGGACTGGGAGTCAAAGCCCTCAAATCCAGTTTCCATTCATTGATAGTTTGTGATCAAGACGAGGGTGGGGAATCACTTAATATCCTTGTCCTCTGAATGCTCCAACTTCTCTTAATTTATAAACTAAAGAGAAAAAAACTCAATATGCTCTCATGTTCGTTAAGCTACAAAATTCTGGGGTCATGAATCAAATATTTTAAAGTTCTTGGATATTAGTAAAATCAAAGCAGTATTTTAATGACTTTAAATATATATCTGAATCTGAAAGAGAGATAATATAGGAGGAGGAGGGAAAGAAAGAGGTAATGCCAATTTCCTTAACAAGTATTTATACAAAGATATATTATGGGAGGTGATGTTCTAGGAAATGACGACACAGCAAGGAACAAAACATACTTGAATTCATAGAATCTGCATTTTAATTTAAGGAGATTAATAATAAAACCATCGTATTTTATTTGGAACAGAAACTTAAAAATATAATGCAAGAAGAGATAATAGACACTAATTCTTTTGTTCTGCATCACGTTTTTCTTTTCACTTCTCTTAGCCTACCAGTGATTTTGAGAGTTCTGCCAAGTGCATCCTGATTTATGATAAACCTTTGTGTTACAAATCAGACCTGTGAAAAAAATCCTAGGATTTTTATCAGATGTAAACTTTAGAGAGACAAATCACTAGATCTTTCTTACATGATATCTCTCTGAAGGTTTGAATTGTCACCATTAAATTAATAGTCCAGGGCAAATCTGTGCATCTGGATACCTATAGCAAGGATAGTTATTTTTTAATAGTTGCCTCAGAATCCACTCACGTATTTTTAGCAATCTAAATATTGCAGTCTATGTAAATCTAAATAAAAAGCTCTGAGCAAAGGCATGTAACAAATAATAACAAACTGTGTCTGACACTAAAAAGAGTGGAAATCTCAGAGCACCTAATTGTACTCATGTAAAATCTATACCTAAATCAAGAAGCCGTTTTCCAAACATAGTAAATTAACACTGCATGATTGTATCCTTTTTCAATAGCTATTCAATCTGTATTCAAAGCAAACACTTTGTGAAGCTGAACTCTAAGCATAGGAATGTGGCATCAAGATTGAAAGAAGACTCATCAGTAATCTCTGCACTATGCAGATGACACAACCTTGGTTGCTGAAAATGAGGAAAACTAGAAACACTTAAGGCGCTCCGGTGGCCTAGTGTTAAGAATTTATGTTGCAATCCTGAAGGCACTCAGTTCAAATCTGCCTGCTACTCTGTGAAAGAAGGATGGGCAATCTCCTTCCATTGATTACTGCCTCTGAAAACCCTCTGGAGGGTTTGAACTTGTCAATTATTTCATCTTGGATCTACGACAACCGTAGTACCAGCAGTCAAAAGATCAGGAGACATATTACATTGGGCACAGTCAGGGATCTCTTGAATTTATTTACAAGCAATGATGTCAGTTGAGCATTAAGGTGTGCCTGAATCAGGACATGGTATTTCAACATTTCCTGTGCTTATGAGAGCTGACAATGAATAAGGCTGACAGAAAAAGAATTGATACCTTTGAATTGTGGTGTTGGAGAAAAGCATGGAAAATCCGATGCACCTCCAAAAAAACCAAACAAATATGTCTTGGGAAAAGTGGAGCCACAATGTTCTTTAGGGACAAGGGTGGTAAAACTTTGTCTTACATATTTTATGCATGCTGGTAGGAGAGACTTTTCCTTGAAAAGTATACCTCTTTCAGAGTATTAATTAACATGGTGTCAGCTTAAAGACTAAGATATACCTGATCCAAGTGATGGTCTTCTTAGTTGCATGCTATGTATATGAGTGTTGGACAATGTATAAGAATTATAGAAGAAGAGTCTGTGTCTTTGAGTTGTGGTATTGGAGAAGAATATCCCATGGCTTTCCAAAGAATCAATAATTTGTGCTGTAGAAGGTGGAACCAAGTTTCTCCTTAAAGGCAAAGATGATGAAATGCCATCTCATCTTTTATTATTATTTTGTTTTATACTGGTTTATTTACAAAGTTCACATACATTGATTTTCACACTGGACCTTTCCCATTTCTTTCACCACACCTCCCATGAAATTGTGTGACCCTATGATTAGCACTCCTCCACATCTTCACTCCTCTGCTCTTACCCTCCCCGTCCACTTGGATCTTTATATTTATTCCACAATAATGGTCTTATACAGTATTTGTCCTTATGGGACTGAGTTCTCTTAGCATAATGCTCCCCAGTTCCAAGTTAGGTAGTAATTTACAAAATCATTGCTCCTACATGCTGTGTACTATTCCATCTTGCGAATGTACCAAACTTTCTCAATCCATTTGATTCTGGTTGGACATTAGATCTGTTTCCATGTTCTTGCAATGATGAATAACACTGCAATGAACATCGGTGTACAAATCTTAGTTTGTGCTCAGTTATCATTCTCTTGGGGTATATTCCAAGCAGTGGAATAGCTGGGTCATATGAAATTTCTGTGTTCAGCTTTTTGAGGAAGCACCAAACTGCCTTCCAGAGTACTGTTTTATAATCCCACCAACAATATATAAGAATTCCTGTCTCATCTACAATCAGGAGAGGGTAAAATAGATTAATGGGACTTTCTGAGATTAAAACTTCTCTAAGAGGGTAAAAAAGGAAGCCACAGACAGGAAAAAAAGTTTGGTAATAACATGTCAGATAAGGGACTTATATCTAGAATTTATCAAATACTTGAGCCCCACAAGATAAAGGTAAACAACCCAATTGAAAAATGGGCACAGGTTATAAACAGACACTTGACCAAAGAAACCATTCAGATGGCTAACAAACTCATGAAGAAATGTTCAAAATCCCTAGCTCTAAGAGAGGTACAAATCAAAGCAACTATGAGATACCATCTCACTCCAATAAGAAAATCAAAATTTAACAGAACAGCAAACATCAAATGCTGGTGAGGTTATGAAGAATCTGGAATCCTTATTACTTATTATTACTTGTTACTTATTAATGTTGATGGGAGTGTAAAATGGTGCAACCACTATAGAAGGTAGTTGGCGCTTTCTCAAAAAGTTGGAAATAGAAATACCATTTGACCCAGAAATTCCACTACTGGGAATAGCAAGGAGTTGGAAGCAACCCAAGTGCCCATCAGCAAATGAATGGATAGACAAACTGTGGTATATTCACACAATGAAATATTGCCCTGCATTAAAAAACAAGAAACTCATAAAATATTATACAAAATGGGTGACCCTGGAGGACATTATGCTGAATGAAATATTTCAGTCACCAAAGGAGAAATACTGCATTGTGTCACTGTTGTAAAACAGGACTGACATCGGAACTGGAGGGAAATGAAGAAGAGATAAACAACACTGCATTGAAATAGATGAGGGAGGGGAGCTCTGGTGGCCTAGTGGCAAGGAACTGCAACTACAATCCCAGAGGCGCATGGTTCAAACCCACCAGATGCTCTGCCGGGGAAGGAGGG
>NW_006399762.1:974120-978990 GCF_000299155.1 Elephantulus edwardii
CACCATATAGCATTTGTCCCTTTGTGACTGAGATACCTCACTCAGCATAATGTCCTCCAGGTTCACCCATTTTGAATAATATTGCATGAGTTCCTTGTTCTTATATTGCCACATCCTCTCCAACATTTATTACTTGCTGTACTGTTAAACTTTGCCACTGCTACTGAAGTGATTTGGTATCTCATTGTGGTTTTGATTTGCCTTTTATTGCCAGTGATTTTGAGTATTTTTTCATGCGTCTGTTGGCCATCCTAATGGCTTCCTCTGTGAAAATTCTCTCCATGTCTTTTGCTCATTTTGCAATTGTGTTATCGTCTACTTTTAGCAAGTTGTCAATAGGGAGAAATTCTTATAAAAGGACATCATGCTGGGAAAAGTGAATGATCAGAGAAAAGAGAGGAAGACTTTCAACAGGATGGATTGACACAGTAACTTTAATAAACCTAGGTGTCTCAGAGATCATTAAAATGGATCAGTATAGAGCAAAATTGAGATCTGATATTCATTGGGTCATTTTAAGTTGTAGTATACTCGGAGGTACCTAAAATCAACAACAGTATTCACTTTATATAATAATGTAAACGTAACTTTAATGTGCACTGAAAGAAAAAGCAACACAAAAGGCAAACTTTCATTTGTGTCCCTGGTTTCATCACTCTATTCACTTTATCATGGTGTTCTGATACCCGAACATGAGATATTTACAAATTATGACTGTGCTACTTTACAGATCATTCAAGTTTCTTGTAATTAAATATTTTCAATATCTCATTCTTGTTTCTTAGGATATATCTGACAGGAAGAAGCTGTGCTGTCAACTAAGATGGATATAATTTGAGTCCAACAGCTACTTCACAGCGGAAGGGAGGACAATCTCTCATGTGATTTACAATCTCTGAAAATCCACTCTAGGCTCAGCTACAAATTGGTTCTGAATCAATGGCACGTAACAACAGCAACATGTATTATCTTCTACAATGGTAGCTCTGAGGGCACAGTCTACTGGGAGTTATGCTGCTTACGCAAAGATCACAACTTTCTGGCAACTCCAGTCCAACAGTAGTTCCATAGAAGAAAATCCGAAACGAGGTTTACAGCCTTAGAAGCATGCTGGAGGGTCAACTATGAGTCATTCTCAACTCAGTGGCAATGAGTTTGAGTTCTGATATACTGCAAACATCCGAAGAGCTCAGATGACCTAGGAGGTAAGAGGTTGTGCTGCCAAACCAATGCAGACAATCTGAATCTACTAGTTGCTTCTTGGTAGAAAGATAAGCAATCTCCTTTATAATTCATAGCCACCGAAAACCTGGGGATTGGTCAGTTTTGACTCAGTGACAACAGTTTTGAGTTGTATCTAGCTGAACTAAGAGCAGTAACAATTT
The DNA here is from genome assembly GCF_000299155.1 of Elephantulus edwardii. Classification (NCBI taxonomy): domain Eukaryota; kingdom Metazoa; phylum Chordata; class Mammalia; order Macroscelidea; family Macroscelididae; genus Elephantulus; species Elephantulus edwardii. The sequence continues at coordinate 975,506 of NW_006399762.1, forward strand.
TATTTTACCACCATTTAGTCTTTGTTTTCTATTAATATATACTGTTTATAATTATTTAAAAAAATTAAGCCACGTTTAGCCTACCATTTGGAATCATCAGTACAAGGTATCAAATAGTCATAAGGTTATTCCCATCAACTCAACTCATTGCAATTGAGGCATAACTTACTCCTAACTGAACTGTTTTTCTGGTTTTCAGAGACTGTAAATCACATGGAAGGAGATTGTCTATCTTTCTCCCACAGAGAAGCTAATAGATTAAATATCACCTTTGGGTTAGCAGTGCAACTACCTCCATATAGATTAGGCAACCACAGCTACCTGGTAGATTAAAGATTATGTATTTTACACATTTGCCTTACTTCAGTCTAACAAAAATTCTATGAAATAAGCATTACTGTCCCTTGGGGAAGCACAAAGATATTCATTAAATTAACCAAAGTCACATAGTAAGTACAAAGTGGTGGACACTAGAGTCTGTACTCTAATCTTATGTCTTCCATTGTATGATATAAAGATGCCATTATAAGTGTCTAGTGACTTTTTGTAAAATAAAGTAAGCAAATCTAGCTTATGCATTTACAACATTTCTCTATCCCACCTTGTTCATCACGTGAAATCTACTAAGTGTCAAAATGTTTAGGAGTTGGCATCTTGACACATATCTTTTAGCCTAAATCAATTGAAGTTCCTTATCCTTCAGGAGTGAAACTTAGCGTTCCAAAAGTCCTCTTTCCAAAAAAGACAGAGTAAGCCATGTTAACGTGAAACACAGTAAATATACCAAAGCTTTAAACCCAATCTCATTTTATATATAATAGAGACTGAACGGGTAATAGAGTGGAGTGCTCAAGGGAATGAACTCTGTTATCACATGGATCCAGGTTCAACACTGTTGTCATACTAGCTCTAAATTCTTCAGCAAGCAACTTAATTTCTCAGAACCCAGGTTCCTCACCTTCAAAAAAGGATAATAATATCAATATCACTTATCTTTTGTTATTGCTGTTGTTGTTAGCTTTGAGTTGAATACAACTTTTAATAACACTATAAAAAACAGATTTGAATCCTGTCTTATCCTGTGCCATACTTACTATCTCTGACACACTGGAGATCATTACTGCAGTCACTGTGCCAATTCATCTGGTTGAGTATCTTCATCTCTTCGCTGACCCTCCACCTTACCAAGCATGAGACGTTCCTCTCCAAGGAATAATATTTCTTAAAACATGCCCATAACTGCCATCCAAGCAGATATATGCACACCCATGTTTATCGCTGCTTTGTTCACAATAGTAAGGAGTTGGAAACAACCTAAGTGCCCATCAACAAATGAATGGATAGAGAAGCTGTGGTATATTCACACAATGGAACACTATGCAACATTGAAAATCAGGAAGGTCATGCAATATTATTCAAAATGAGTGACCCTAGAGGACATTATGCTGAGTGAAATATCTCATTCACTAAAGGACAAATACTGAATGGTGCCACTGTTGCAGAGTGGGTCTGACATCAGGGTTGGGGTAAGACTGAGAAAAACTGGATAAATTATGTATACTGCATTGAAACAGATGAGGGAGAGAACAGTTTAAAAGTGATATATGATAGGGTATTATGGTTATCACAGGAATCCAGAATTAAGGTTGCATAGTGGAGTGCATTCTGGGCAGGGACATTGTATACCAATGCAGGAGTTTATCTTTTGTTTTTTGAAGAGAGGAGCAAATTGGGGGGTGGGGGGAAAGAGAAAAAAGTGCAACAATGAATGAATGGAAATCCAAAATCTCTGTAAATGTTCTTTAAAATTAATAAAATAAGATTTAATAAAAAAACAACGATGCCCAAAATACATGACACAAAGCTCTGTCATCTTTGCTGTTGTTGTTAAGTGCCATCAAGTCATAGATGACTCAGAGTGACCCTATGAATCAAAGACCTGAAACACTTGTATAATTTTCTTCATTTCTCCAAGTTCATAGGGTTTTAAGAGGCAAGCTATTTCAGAAGTGGGTGCCACTCCTGCTTCCAAGCTTGTTTTAATTGGGGAGCTCCACCAAACACTGTTCACCACGGGTAATCATTGTATTTGACACATCAGTATCACAGTGAGCACAAGTTACCTTTGTACAGCAAATGGACAAACCAGTGCTATAACATTATTGCTTTTTGTCATCTTAATGATGACAAAATAAAAATATTACTGAAGATAACATGCTTAGCACTTTCCTGGCACATAGTAAAAATCAAGAAGGGAGAGCATCAAGAATGCATCTTGTATGTACCCACCACAGCATCAAACATAAAATAAACATTTATGTGTCTAAAAAAAAAAAGAATGCATCTTGTCTCCATAATTTTTCATTCTGATTGTGAAACAGATCATTTGGGAGGTTGGACATTATGAGGAGGATTGTGGCATCAGAATGGGAGGAAAACACATTAACAACCTGAGTTTAGCTGATGACACAATCTTACTTGCCAAAATTGAGGAGCACCTGAAGTGGAAGGTCAAAGACTATAGTCTTCAATATGGATTGAAGCTCAACATCAAGAAGACAAAGATTCTCACCACTGGGCCAATTGGCAGCACCATGGTTGATGCAGAAGAGATTGAGGTTGTTAACAATTTCAGCTTGCTCAGCTCTACCATTAACACTTTAGGCACAAGCAGGCAGGAAATAAAAAAATTAATTGCACTGGGGAAATCTGCTATCAGGTACCTCTCCAAAGTACTAAAGAGCAATGTTAGTCTAGAGACTAAGGTGAACCTTATCCAGGCCATGGTTTTCATAATTACTTGCTATGCATCAGAGAACTGGACAATGACTAAGGATGACAGAAGAAGAACTGATACCTTAGAATTGTGGTGCTGGAGAAGAGTGTTGAATATACCATGGACCAAGAGAACAAATAATCTGTCTGGGAAAGAGTGAAATCAAGTGTCTCCTTAGAAGAAAGATTTTGAAAGAGCTTCATACTACATACTTTGGGCACATGGCCAGGAGGGATCAGTCCTTGAAGAAGGACATCATGCTTGGAAGAATGGAAGGACAGTGCAGGAGAGGAAGACCCCGGGTGAGGTGGATTAGCACAATAACTGAGGCAACAGGGTGACGTGTGTTAGAGTCAATAAGACTGGATCAAGGTAGAACAGGGTTCAGTGCTATTGTACATAGGGTCGCTATGAGTCATGGGTGACTTGATGGCACATTTGTTGTTGTTGATTGCTATTGAATAGAGTAGAACTCATAGAGACCCATAAAGGCCTAAAGTCTTTCTATAACTATCATTTCTCAAAGTTCATAGTGTTTCCAGAGGCATGTTGTTTAGGAAGTGGACGCCACTACTGCTTCCAAAACTAATAATTAATGCTTATTAATTTGTTCCACTTGAGAGTAAGGTATGTATATGTATGTGTATGCATTTATTGGGTATATTCACACAATCAAATACTATGAAGCATCGAAAAACAAGGAACTCAT
>NW_006399762.1:979473-995804 GCF_000299155.1 Elephantulus edwardii
TTTCTACTTATTAGAAAGGTATGATCATAAAAAGATGAAAACATGAATAAGATATGCAATTCACCCTAATCTGAAGTGTTATTTGAACTCAAATCTCTAAGTTAACTGTAACAGGCACATAACAACAAGAATTTGGAGACTGTACTTAACTAGCACCTAACAACATCAAATTCCATTCTCATAAAATGAAGTATTTCCTCAAGGAAAAATTATTTGAATAGACCGAGGAACAAAAGAAATAGCCTGTAGTAGTATGCTTTCTCTTTTCTACAGGCTCTCTTGAAGTTAAGTAGCCACACTCTGCTTTCTGAATCTGCTTGTCTCTGAAATATGTTTACAGTAAGAGCAGCAGCAGCATCTCCAAATAAAACGGACATTGACATAATTTTAAGACTTGTTTTTTGCATTTATATAAATAACTTTACTAATGAGTGTCTTACAAAAAGCAAGACTGAAGATAACTCCAACTCAACCCAATCCATTGCTGTCAAGTTGATTTTGACTCATAATAACCCTATAGGACAGAGTAGAACTTTCCCATAGGGTTTCCAAAGCTATGACCCTTACAGAAACAAACTATTAGATCTTTCTTCTATGGAGCAGTTGGCAAGTTTGAACCACTGTCCTTTCACTTAGCAGCTGAGAACTCAAGCCATGTGACTCCTCAAAGATGTCTTAAGTAATATATAAAGATAATTTTTGTTGTTATGTGCCAATGAGTCACCTGCAACCCATAGCAACCCCATTTACAACAGCTCTGAACCCTGTCCTGTCCTGAGCCAGTCTCACTAATACTGGAACACCAAACCCCAATGCCCCAGTCACTGTATCAATACATTTCATCTAGGGTCTTCCTTTCCCACATTGTCCCTCCACCCTTTTGATTATGATGTCGTTCTTCAAGGACCCGTCTTTCCTGGCCACATATCCAAAGTATGTGAGAGCTTCAAAATCCTAGCCTCCAACTAGAAACTTGTTTTCACCTTCTTCGAGACAGATCTATTTGTCACTTGGCATCCTTCTCTGACCATGCAGTAAAGGCCTGTTCATTTCTTGGGACAAAAAATACAAAACAAACAAATAAACAAAACATAAAATAAAAAGACAGACCTATTACTTTTCTTGGCAGTCCATGGTATGTTCGAAACTCCTCTCCAGCACGACAGTTTGAAGGTATAGATTCTTCTTCTGTAATCCTTAGTCATTGTCCAGTTGTCTAATGAAAAGCAAGTAACTGCAAAGACCATGGCCTGGATTAGGCTGATCTTAGTCTCTAGACACACATCGTTCCTTTTCAGTACTTTGGAGAAATCCGTGACAACAGATTTTCCCAATGCAATTTGTCTTTTGATTTCCTGACTGCTGGCGCTAAGAATATTAATTGTGTAGCCAAGGAAGCTGTAGTTGTTAACAACCTCAATCTCTCCTTTATCCATCGTGGTGCTGCCAGCTTGCCCAGTGGCGAGAATCTTTGTGTTCTTTATGTTAAGCTTCAATCCATAGTGAGGACTACAGTCCTTAACTTTCTGAAGCAAACACTTCAGGTCCTCCTCAGTTTCAACAAGCAAGGTTGTGTCCTCTGCATAATGCAGGTTGTTCATGAGTCTTCCCCAAATCCTGATGCCACATTTCTCCTCATAAAGCCTTGCTTCCCAAATGATCTGTTCTGCATATAGATTGAAAAAGTATGGGGACAATATGCATCCCTAACCCAGTCCTTTCCTGATTTTTGAACCATGCAGTGTTTCCTTGCTCTGTTCTGAAGACTGCTTACTGGTATAAGTACAAGTTTCACACGAACCAAATCAAGTATTCTGGGATTCCCATTCTCCTCAAGGTTAGCCACAATTTGTTGTGATTCACACAGTCAAATGTCTTCGCATAGTCAATGAAACACAGATACCTCTTCTGGTACTCTTTGCTTTCTGCCAAGATTCATCTGACATTGGCGTCCTTGATAAACATTAAATATTCTGCCCAAAACATCCTTAAACATTGCTACTCAAAGCTTGAATTTGTTCATTAGTTTCATCAGCTTAAAAACTGCCAAATAATTTTACCCCTTTAGATTTTCTGACTCCAGCTCTTTGCACATTTCATTATAATACTTTGCCTTGTCTTCCTGAGCTGTCCTTTGAAATTTTATATTCGGCTCCTTAACTTCTTTATTTCTTCCGTTTGCTTTGGCTTCTGGGTGCTCTAGTACAGTATTTTCTTCTGACATTCATTTTGGTCTTTTCTTCTTCCTCCTTTGTAATTACCTTTTGCATTCCTCATGAATGATATTCTTGATATCTTCCCAGAGCTCAACTGGTCTTCGTTCATTAGCGTTCAAGGCCTCAAACCTGTTCCTGAGTTGGTTTTTAATTTCAGGGGGGCATAGACTCAAGATCAAACTTTGATTTCTGTGGATACAACTTAACTTTCTTTAGCTTTAACTTGATCTTGCATGTGAGTCATTGATAATCTGTTCCACAAATCCGCACCTGGCCTAGTTTTCACTGCTGATATTGAACTTCTCCAATGATTCCTTCCACAGGTGTAATTTATCTGATTCCTGTACATACCATCATGTAAAATCCCTATGTATAGCCTGCTTTTATGCTTCTTATAAAAGGTATTTTCTATGACTAAATCGTTAATTGTGCAGAATTCTCTCATTCTATCCCCAGCTTCATTTCTGTCACCAAGTCCATACTTTTTACTATTGATCCTTCTTTCTGGTTCCCAACTTTCACATTCCAATTACCCATTACTATAATTATTATCAATACATTTTGGTTACATATTCCATCGATTTCTAACTGCAACAATTGGCAGAAATCATCTATTTCCTCTTTAGCTCTGATTGTTGGTCCCTAAATTTGAATAATAATGGTATTAACAGATGTTCCTTGTATGCATATTGTTATTATTCTATCACTTACAATACTGTGTTTCAAGACAGATCTTAAAACAGTTTTTTTAACTATGAAATTAGTTCTGTTTTTTTCCTCACCTTTTCATCTCCAGGTTAGTAGATCACATGATCTTGGGATTCAAAACGTCCCGCGCCAATCCATCTCATTTCACTAACACCTAATGTATCAATATTTATGTGTTCCATTTCTTACTTAACAGTATCTAGTTTTCCTACATTCATGCTTCTCACATTCCACATTTCAATCATTAGTTTCTGCTTACAACTGTTCCTCCTCCTTTGTGTTTCCGAATTTAAGGTCTCAGCCTCAGTTGCCATATCTGTTAGTCTACTCTAAGTGTGCTCTGCTGTACGCAGGGTTTTCGAAGGCCTGTTATATTTCAGAAGTGGATGGCCAATCCTTCTTCCTAGTCTGTCTTAATCTGGATGCTTAGTTTTAGAACAATATCTGAGAGACAAGCATTTTACCAAGGAGATGCAAGACACTTCCCTTACCGAAAGAACCAATACCTTTACTGTCCTCCCAACCCAAGCACACGTGGCTTGTCTCTTTCCTTCCTGGCTACATAGGCCTTCCTTGCACTCCACCTTTCTGGTCCATTCCTGCCTAGGCCCTTTTAACAACTCATAATGTTGTTGTTACGTGCCATCAAGTTGCCTGTGATTCATAACGACCTTATATATAATAACTCTGAACCCTACCTTATCCTGAGCCAGTCTCTATCTCCAATACACCTTCCCCCGTTTCTCCATTTACTATGTCATTCAGTTTCATCTGGAGCCTCCCTGTTCTGTCTTGTCCATCCATCCCTCCAAGCATGATTTCCTTCAAAATAGTGCCTCATCATTTAATCGTTTCTTCTCTTCTGTGTCTGAAGGACTTAAACTTCCCAGTAAGTAAACTCAGGGCATAAAAACAATGTTCATTCCCATTTCAACCAGATTTCATCCCATCATATCAATAATCCATAGATTCAAGTAAAGGCTTTCTTTACACATTGTTTCCACGGTGTTTATGTGTTTCTGCCCTAAACAGACACATGCAGAGTAAGCAATGCATGTCAATCCCATTCTAAGGCTGTGAAATGGGCAGAAGTTTTGTTACACACTCATGCAATCACACACATTGTGAACATCCTGTTTATTTGGCTCATCCTTGGATAGTTGGCTCTGTATCAGCATGTTACTGACAGCTGGGAATGTCTCCAGTGGAACATGCCTTTCCTATGACAAATATCCAAGGAAGAACAGGAACATGTGTCTGCCCACTGTGTCCATACAAACAGCATCGTTACTCCCACACGGAGCACATTGGGTGCTGTGTCCGAATGCCCTCAGGGTCCCAGTGACCTTTAGAGAAGGCATGAAATAATACATTCCGGGACCCCTATTTCCGGAGTGCTCTGGGCAAGGTCAAGATGGTAAATATCCCACTTCCACAATATCAGATGTTACGGTAATTCCTTTTAGCTAATGTGTAAGAGCAAAGGAATGCCTTCAAACCTCATCTAGACCCTGTGGAATCTGTTGAAAATGCATGACAGCTGTGGGCTTTGGCGAGGCTGTCTGTGAATGTATGAGATTTGGAAACAATTCAAAGTTAGATATAACTGTACAACTCATAACTCTGCACCACTGTTTGTCCATCCTCTTTCCTTCTCTCTTCCTCCTTTCTTCCCCCCCTTTATTTCCAACTCTCCCTCACATACACATTCTCTCTCTCTCTCCTTGCCCCCACCTCCCCTTCTCTCCCTTTCTTTTTCTCTTTCTTCCTTGCCTTTCTCCTTTATCTCTCCCTTCCTCCTCTGGCTGTTTCCTCTCTCCTTCTCCTTTTTTTCTCACGTTGCTTTTTTCTTTGTATCTCCCTCTTTCTTATTTTTCTTTTTTCTCTCCCAGCAGCTCTCCTGCTTCTCTTCGCTCTCCCTTTACCTCCTTACTCTCTCCCTCTGTCCTCTATCTCCTTCTTCCACTTCCACTCTCTTCCCCCTTATTAAACTTTCCTCCCTCCCCTCTCTTTCCCTGTCTTCATCTTTCTTCTCTCCCTCCTTTCCTCTCTCTCTCTCCCCTCTCCCCCTCACTCATCTCCCCTCTCTCCCCCTCCCCTCCCCCTCCCTTCTCTCTCCTCTCTCTATCCCCTCTCCCCTCTCCCTTCCCTCTCTTTTCTCTTTCTCTTTCTCTTCCTATTATTCATTGCACACACAGTGGAGCTGGGTCAGAGGCCTATCTTCAGGACTTTCATGGTCTATCCATGGCCAGGAGCTACGAGTAATATCTTCCACACAAAAACACAGATGTGAAAGCAAGGGTGGGGGTGGGAGTGACAGAATTACTTGAATAAGGCACAAGAACAGGAAATTGAGAAAGAGACTTTTTTTTTGTTGTTTTATTTTAGTGTCCATTTGGGAGTTGAGAAGCAGCAACAAACCCACACACTTGTTTAAAAGCATATCTGCAGTTAGAATCATCATTGTGTTCTCAAGTGATTTCTAGAAGCACTCATTTTCCTTAAGTTGAATTATTTTGAAAGGATAAAACTAATGACACTTATCTCTTGCAACTTATATTTGGATTTTACAGCCCTCACCTTTTTCTCTCCTGACAAAAGAGTTTATGCATAGGATTTTGGAGAAATGGATAAATAGGAGAAAAGACAGACTAATATTCAACTTATTATTGGCTTTTCCTTTAGAATTTCTGACCTTAACAACTTTGGCTTAAATGTCATATCAAGACTCAAAGATACCTTGCAACCTGGTTAATAAATAATTTGGCATTGAAGTAAATTCTAACTTTCCTCCTGTGACTTCTGCTACTATTGTATGTATTTAACATATCTCTGCTTCTTACATTATGGTTGTTCAAGTAGAGTTTATCTTTCTAGTTCACCTCCAGTTGCCACATGGTGGCTGTATGCCAGTAATTAACAACATAGACTCTTAACTAATCTGAAACAGGCTGTATATTATCCAAAATTTGACTAATACCCTAAGGTGGGGGCTTTAAAATGAACACATTCTTTCTGCAGTTAATATTACTATATCAGTATCCTAAAAAGAAATAAACACACACATATATGTTTAAAAATTACTTAAAACATAGGAAACAAAAGAGGAAAAGGCAATTTTTATTTAAAAAAGGTTTTTTAAAAAAAGAAGACATGTTGTCAAGCAATGAAGCAATTTGGATTTATTTACACATTCAGAGAAATGACAAAAAGTTACTCTTCCCATCCATGCACTAAAATTTGTAACACCTAATTCAAAGGAAAGAGCCTCAAATAAACCCATTTGGGCCAAAGATTGTCCCTTGGGGATATTTACTCTTTCATAAGAAACATTTCTAAAAACTGTGTTACTAGGATTCTCAGGCCAAAATGTATTATAAACAGCACATTTAAAAAGACAAAGTTATGGTAGAGGAGAGTACTGGCAATACAAAAAGCCCAGCTGGCCAGCTTTTAGCAAAAGAAGCAATAGTTCCACCGAATACTTTTCTGGGGCATCAAGAAATTGACAATAATCCCTAAACCAACCAAGTATAGCACAGAAAAATAATGCATGTGAATAACTTTGATTCTGACTCATCAAGGAAAAGGCACAGTTTGCATAAGAATTCAGGGATGTGTGTATTTTACGTTGTTGTTGTTAGGTACCATTCAGTCAAGTACTACCTATAGTCAACAAGAGATCTAAATCCTGTCCTATCCTGTGCAATCCTCACACTTCCTGACATTTTAGCATTCATTGCAGCAGTCAACTTGTCAACCCACTTAGTCAATCTCCTTCTCTGATCCTCTGCTTTCTGAACATCATGTCCCTCTCCAAGGAACAGCCCCTCCTAGCAAAATGCCCAGAGTTGTGAGGCAAAGCCTAATCAGCTTTACCTCCAAAGAGCACTCTGGTTGCACTCTCCCCAAGACATATTTGTAAAGGCATCAATTCTTCTGTCATCCTTACTTACTATGCAGCTCTCAGATGTACACCAAGTGATTAGAAAGACTATGGACTAAATCAGACACCCCTTAGCCCTCAAACTGATACCATTACTCCCCAATAATTTGGAAAGGTTCATAACTACAGACTTTCTTGAATGCTGCTACCACAGGTGTCAAATGGCACATGGTTACCCAAGGTGGACAGGTTTTAGTAGAGCTCAGACTAGGAAACCGGAATGACCATTCACTTCTTAAATGACAGGCCTCTGAAAATCCTATGAACAGTAGAAGAATGTAAATGGTTGTATCTTATATAAAATAAAAATAAAGGCAGAAATTTTTGGCACTTCAAAAGAGTTATCTGTTGTCTATAAATTTGTCTGTAAAGGTGTGTTGCTTTTATTATGTGCCATCGAGTTGTAATGGACTCATAGCTGAACTTCTAGTAGGTTTTCAGAAGCTGTAAGTTGATTGCACAGGAAGAGATTGTCCATCTTTCTCCCAGCGAATGAATTTGAACCAGGGACCTTTGGGTTGGCAATGTAACTCCTTCCCTTAGGCCACCAAATCTCCCTCTATAAATGTTTATATTTGGAATATCTGATTGTGACTCAAGTAATTTTTTTCTAAAAATATTTATGTATTTAAATATAAAACACAGTAAAGAAAAATTTAACATCATTATCTTTTTTTTAGACCAATATTTTATGACTCACTTCCCAGGGTCTGCTCTACTTTCCATGATTTTGAGCACTTTCTAAATGGCTTCATAACTGTTCTGTGAAATGAAAAATAAACAGAGATTATTCCTCTATGAATTATTATCTAAAGCAGAAAACTATCAGAATAACATTAACACAAAAGTACACACACACCTACACTAATGCATCTCTCATCAATGACATGAAGAATTGAAGCAAAAGAGTTTATGGAAGGTGTGGGGCAGTTAATTACACAAATTGAGTAAGGATACAAGAGCAGCCAGATGCAAGATATTCATGGGCAGAGTCAAGAAAGAGGCAAAAATGCTGAGTAATGAGTTTGTCTAGCTAGAAGGCAACTACAGTGTATTTTCTCTTGTCTTGCTGTCATAGATTAAACTATGTTCCTCAAGAATGTATTGATATAAAAGCGAGCTTTGGTGGTCTAGTGGTAAAAAACTATACTTCAATCCCAAAGGCATATGGTTCTAATCCACAAGCTACTCCACAAGAGAAGGGTGGGCAATCTCCACAGACAGAAGGATTAACTGCCTCTGAAAATCCACTGGCGGGTCAGCTATGGGTCAATTCCAACTCAATGGTACAAAACAAAGGGGGTATCAAGTGGGAGATTTGTAATATTCCCCCATAAGCTTATAAAATAAGTAGTTGAAAGAGGATCAAGGGTGGACTATAATACTCTTAGCCCCATCACAACCAGGTTTTGACATAATGGGTATTTTTCCTGGGTATGGACTGTAACATCTTAAGTGAACAGCAAGATAGAATCACCAAAAATGGAGTGAATCCTTTGGGCTTAGGTCTCCGTGTTGGGAAACTTCTTGATACAGAGGAAAATCAAGACATATGGTGATCTCCAAACAAACAAAGTTGGGTCTACAAATGCAAAAGGAAGTAAAGATCTTCCTCTAGAACTAATGGAGACAGAAAGCTATTCCCTTGAGCTGATACTCTGAGTTGAGTTTGGACTTCGAGTCTCAAAAACTGTAAGAGGATATATTTCTGCTTGTTAAATGAATCCATTTTTGGCATCTTTATTTCAGCGACACTACACAACCAAGACATAACTATTACTATTCCTTTATCTGAATTTCCCTCTTATTCTTCCTGACACTATGACTAAAACAGTGGGTTTAAACTCAGTGGAGATTATAGGGATGGCACAGGATCAAGCAGGGTTTTGTTATGCTGCACATAGAGTCATTGGGAGTCAAAGCCAACTCAACAGCACCTAATGACTAATCTTTCTGGCATTGATATTATCACTGTTTGTTAAGACCCTGTCAATACATTAAGCTGATTCTCATCCTGAATCTATGACAGTACCTTTTTGTAAGCTCCTTCTATAAAATTTATAATAGGCATTGTTGGTAATTTTGACTCAGCATGATATTCCTTCTTCCTACATCTATTCCTTACCCTGTGGCTAATAAGTCATGGTGGCACAATTCTTAAACTCTCACTTGCTAGCAAAAAAGTTTGAGGTTCTAATCCACCAGTGGCTTTGTAAGAGAAAAAAATTGAAGTGTTCCTATAGAGATTAAAGTCTAAGAAACCTGATTAAGCAGTTCTACTATGGTGGCATAGTCCATACAGAGTTTCTCTGCTAGTCCAGAGATGATACCTGTCTGGAAGTTCTAATCCACGAACCCATCCTTAGGATAAAAATGAACACTATAATCCCATTATATTTACAGCCTCAGAAACCCCTCGAGGGTCAGTTTTGAATCCATTCTGATTTGACGGTAATGAGTTTGCATGAGATTCTGTCATTGTGCAGGACCTTGTGTCTAGAGAGCAGAAAACGGAACAAAGGAGCACAGGGAAGTGAGCATCTCTCTGAAAGAGCCAGAGGGAATGAGAATTGCACAACCTTTCACCATTCCAGAGCAGAAAGCAGATAAAGAGCCCATAGCCATTAGAGTCACACCAGCAGCAAGAGGTTTGCTTATTTGTTGTTGATTCACAGACTCATAGCTGTGGTACCAAGAATGAGGTTTATAAGGAAGTAAGTTGGAGAGTGGGGGAGGCAGAGAATAACTTACAGTGTAAGTCTTAGTTTAGTAAAAGTCCCAATTCAGTTCAGCAACACAAATTCAGGAAGCCTCTGGTTACCTCAATCATCCAGCAAGATTTGCCTCAGAGGAGTTATAAGTGAGCTTTACCTTTAAGGGTCTAGCAAGAACAGCAAAACTTTTAACTATGGCCAGCACAAATACAACAATCTTTACACTTTGTCATAGTTTTTCCATAGCAATGTCACAGTCCCTCCACCACCATTGCCAGGATCTCGCCACCAGGGTTTTACTGTCACCAGGGTCTTGCTCCAGTATCCCTCAACTCTTCCTGCCCAAATCTCACTCCTCAATGTGGGAAGCAGCATTCTTGCTCTTATCCTAGTTCCAACAGCTGTTGATAATTTGTAACACCATGTGTCTGCAGTTAAGATCCCTGGAGACCCAAGGGAGCTTAACATAATGGCTAAAAAGGTCAACTTTTAGGCTAACACCACCACATAATAAGTTGGAATTGATTCACTGGCACGAAATAACAATGGTGCTATGGGTAACAAGTCACCATAAACTTGATGCCTTAAATCAATAGATATTTATCCACTTCAGATCTAGCAACTAGAAATCAGAAACAAAGAAGTCAGTAGGAGTTCTAGGGAAGATTCCTTTCTAACCTCTCTTTGCTTCTAGAGGCTTTGTGTGTCCTTTTAGGCTGTGGAAGAATAATCTGGTTCCATCATAATTTGGTTCTTTTCTGTGTGTTACTATATTCGCCATCAATTCTTTTTTAAAAAAATCATTATATTTAAAGTGAACAATGCTCAATAGAGTGACATTGATTAGTAAGTGGTGCTATGTCCACCTTCTGTGCAAAAGAGTTGGCTTCCAAATCACCTGAAGGACCGCCACCACCTTTCTGTCAGTGGTTGTTTGTGTATTGCTGTGATGTTGGGTGGATTTCAGAGGAGCTCATAGGCTAACAGTGTGGAAAAAGACTAAGCCTGGCAATCTACTCTTGAAAATCAATGAATACTCTGTGGATAACAGTGATTTGATTCATTGATAAGGCTTTATTTTGTTCTCCTCTACTAGAGTTTATCAGGAGTTGGGAGTTAACTAGATGACAATTAACAGTGAATATGTACAATGTGATTTCTTAATTAATCTCTATAGAGGAAACTTTGTCTCACATGCTTTGGGCATGTTGTGAGGATAGGTCAAAGCTTGGAAAATGACACCCAGGGTAATGGTGAAAAGATAGATAATGGTGGGCATAGATCCCTGGTGATTCATTTTGTAGAACAAAATGTAGGAAAAAGAATGTATGAAACACAATCTGAACGAAAGAATGTATGAAACACAATATATACAAGTTTTGTTTGCAAACGAGTAAATTTTTTTTTTTAAAAAAAAAGACATCATGGTGGGTAAGCTAAAGGGTCAAACAGAGGAAGGCTCTTAAGATAAATTGACACAATGACTAAAACAATGAGTTCAAGCATGTCAGAGATAGTGAGGATGGTTTGAGATAGGGTAGGCTCAGATATGTTGGCTGCTGTGAATTTACTCAATTTGACAGAACCCAAGGACAACAATTGATTTGCAAATGCCAATTCTCAAGTTAGATCACATTTTGACGTTCTGTGGAAATGAAATTTGGGAAGACACAATTTTAAGTGACTATAGCTCTCCGAACGTTTTCCACCAAATCATTCACATTTTACTTTATTCTGTATTCCTGATTTTATAACTACTCTAACAGCAGATGTTTGTCATTTGATCCTTATCCAACAGCCATTCATTTCTTCTCCTTTCCTTATTTTAGATATCGATCTCTACTTTGCTTTCTGAGACTCTATGAAGCCAAGAATCACAATGCAACCTACTACTAAGACAAAAGGAGAAATACAACAAAAAATTGTTTTTTAGGAAGTGAATGAAATTTAAGCTTGTGTTCCACACTCACAATACAACCCTGGCCAAGGTTCTATGCATGAATTTGTATTTTTAATATTTTCTCTTAAGAAGGATCCCTAAGAGTACATTAAGAGTTAATCCCCATTTAATTTGAAATGCAGTAGTTTCCTTCATGACAAAAAGAGAATATCATACAAAAGAATCATTTTTCTCTCCCTCTTTTCTTCCTACTTGAGATGCAGCCATGCGGATGTGATTATTAGAGCACTAGCTACCATCTTTCCACCATGAATGGAATGCTGAAAGAATCCCAGTTATTCTGCCCCTTGACATCATTTATCATTGAGCCAACTAGGAGTCATCTTCCTCCAGACTTCTTGTTGTGTGAGAAAAACATGTAATAAGAGGTTACTCGAGTTTTCCCTGTCTCATAATCTAAAAGCCTTCAAATTGATAAAGAGCTTGGTTAGGCCAATTATTGTCATGCCTTGAATTTTTGCATTTGAGATTGAGAGTCACATTAATGTCCTTCTGATGACTGAAATCACGAGCTATAACACTCAGGATATTTTGGCTATCTGTATTCTCGCTGTATAGAAAGTAATCTTGCAGAATGAGAGGATAAACTTGATACGCTAGAGGGAAAATATGGCTAAGAGACAACAATGAGGCCCTAGACTACTAGAGCCTAATTGAATCCTAGTTCCCAACATTATGGAACCATCTTGCCCTTTCTCCAATAATATATATCCACATTTTTCACAGTTCACCTTTCCATTAAAATTTATCTTTTGCTTGAGTAAATTCAAGTTTAATTTCTTTCACCTGTAAGTTAAATACACTAATTCATTAGTCTCCTTTTCTTTCTCCCAGAAGTTACCATTATCTAAGTGTCATCTTCTCTAATTCTTCTTTACCTTCTTCCAAAGAGCTGGAATACAATCTCATGGCCCTAAACACCCTTGGTGATTAAGGGCAAGCTCTGCAGTCAGACACGCCTAGGCTCATGTCCTGCTTCTGTTACTTATCAGTAATAAAATGTTGGCAAGTGACCACCACTAAGCCTCTTTTACATTCTCTCAAAGAGAAGGACCATGGTTCATTAATATTACGTGGTTGTAAGAGTAAATGAACTGTTACATGTACGGAAATTCATAGAATATTTAACACGTTGTAAAAATTTATGTAAATGTCTTATTTATACTCCATAGCCAAAAATTATCATTATAATTTCTAGGCAAGAAGACATAATGGAAACGCCTGAGCTTCATGATTGCAAGGCTTGGGTGAAGAGGAGCAACTGAAGTCACTGCATCACAAACTTAGGAGTGTGTCCATAGGATATATTAGATTAATCCTAGTTGAATGTACATTACAGAGAAGTGTTCTTGTCAGGAGATAATTCAGGATTTCAGGGTTCAAAAGGAAAAGCTCAGTACCCTTGGACACTACTGTAAAAGATGTTAACAAATTCTTCCAAGAATGAAGGACTTTAAAACCTTGTAAATGCTAAAGTATAAGTCAAATTAAAGAGTCAAAACATTAGTAGCAGAATAAAACATTTAAAAGAAGTTCTTCAGTAAAATCTATCAAAAAATGATAATGTAGTATGAAAGAAAGACCTGTTATAGGTAGAAAGAAAAAAAAGAGAAAATTCTGCTTAATATTTCCTTTCTCAAATGTCCTAAGCAATTATTGCTGTTGTTAGGTGTCATTGAGTCAGTTCCAACTTATAATGACTATATAGTTATACAACATCACGTAAGATGTCAGTTTAAAGACCAAGATGCCCCTGATTCAGACCATGGTATTTTCAATTGTTTTCCTATGTATCTAAAAGTTACACAATAAATAAGGATAACCTAAGATACATTCTGGAAAGGGTCTGGCCAGAGTGCTTCTTGGAGATAAGGATGATGAAGTTTGTTCTTCATTCTTTGGGCATGTAGCTATCCAAGGCTATTCCTTAGAAAGGGGCATCATGTTTGGAAAGATGGGGAGGGCAGTCAACGAAGGAGAGGAAGACCTCTAATGAGATAAATTGACAATATGCCTTCAGCAATGATCTCAGTGTCTCAGAGATGGTGAGGATGGCACAAGATAGAGCAGGTTTCAGGTTGGCTGTTTATATGGTTGCTATAAGTTGTACTCCTTAGAGGCAAGGATGATGAAACTTTGTCCCATATATGTGAGCATGTTGTCAAGAGCAGACATAAAAGATATACTGGAAGGTAGAAGGTCAGAGAAAGAGAGGAAGACTTTCAATGACATAAACTGTCAAAGTGACTGTAACAATGAACCCAAGCATGTCAATACAACAGCACATTGCAACATATTCAACAGAACAAAATCCTACCAAATCCTGCTCCAACATTGCAATCTCTGATGAGACGGATTGATATAGTAATTAGGACAATGGGGGTAGGTATGTCGGAGTCAGTAAGACTGGCTCAAAACAGAAGTGTTCAGAACAGGGTTGCTATGAGTCGGAGGTGACTCAATGGCACCTAACAACAACAACAGACTCGGGCTAAAATCAGATATAGAGAGGGTAAGTAGTGGGTCTTTAGATATGTATGCCCACTTCCTTAATTCCTAGAAACTATGAATGTTACTTTTTTGGAGAAGAGTTTCAGTAGATTAAATAATGTTCGGAGTCTTAAGAAATGTGAAGATCATTCTGGATTATCTAAAACCAAGCCCTGTGCCGTGGAGTCAACTGTAGCTCATGGTAGTCTTTGTCAAGTTTACAAGGCTATAATTCTTAAGAGGAGAAGACTCCCTTATCTTTCTCTCATTCAGTAGCTAATAAGTTTGAACTCTTCATCTCTCAGTTAACAGTCCAACATCTAACTTATTGCCTTAGTTATATTGCTGCTGTAACAAAAATAGTCACAAATGAATGATTTAAGAAACAAACTTTTACCGTTGAGTGGGAATCAACCCATAGCTGATACTCCAGAGGGTTTTCAGAGGCAGTTAATCAAGAGGGAGGAAAATGCTCATTCTTTTCCTGTGGAGCGGCTGGTGGGATTTCAACCATGTGCCTTTGAGATTGTAGCACAGCCTCTTGCCACTAGACCACCAGAGCTCTCTCAATGACTTAGAAAGTCAGAAGTCCAAATCTAGGGAGATAGCTTCAGAGCAAGCTTTTCTGTCTTGATTCTAGGCATTTCCTAGTGCAAAAATTTGAGTCCAAAGGGAGAATTCCACTCCTTGATCTTCTTTCTTTGTAGCATTGGGATCTCCCTCTAATGGTTTCCTTCTCTATTTTTTCAATTCATAAGATTCAGGTTACACTCAAGGGAAGCTACTCCTTTAAAAAAATATTTTTATACTTCTTAATTCTTTTATGTCTTTGCAGTTCCTTACATACATATTTTTATTGAATGTTTAGAAATCATTAACATTATCCCATGCATTATGTTTTATAAAAAAATCACCGCTGGACCATTATTAACCTGTCTTTTTGCCCATATCCTTCTCATTTTCCTTCCCTCTTCCCTCCACCCACTGAACTGTGCAATGCTAGGAAACTGCTCTTTTATCCACTCAGGACTGTGACCTAGTTAAGTGTGGAAGATTTGAGAGTTAATGAAGGAGAGAAAGACATTCAAGATGATGGACTGATAAGATAGTAGTAGTCCTTTATTCCTTGGAACAACACTGGAATTGAACACAGCAGAAATTGTGAGAATAGCATCAGATCTGATAGGATTTCTTTCTGTTGTACATAGAGTCAATATGGGGTGAAATACCTAACAATCCCAATCTAATCTATTCCTACTGACTCGCTTATCACATTTCAGATCCATTATTACTAACAGCCTCTAATCTTGTCTCACTAACATCATGAAGATTATGGTTTACAGTAAATATCATACATATAAATTATGTGTTACTGAAAATCATGAAGATTCTGGTTGGGTAGTTCACAGGGAGTTGTATTGTAGAATCCAATCTCTGTTGGCTCTAATATACCAGTCCTTCCCTAGAAGAAAGATATGCCATCCTCTTTCTTAAAATTAAAACCTGGGCGACCCAATGGAGGGTCAGTTTTGAGTTGGTGGTACTCAGCTTTTGAATTGGTAAGTATTACCAACTCAATGGTAATAAATGAGTTAAGAACTAAATACATACGACCATAAAGACTTTTTTTCAATAGGACTTGAAGCTTGGGGTAAATTTTTGAGAAAAATATATCTGATAAGCACCAATTATCTAAAAATATATACAAAGTGGCAACAATTCCACAATAAAAAAACAGCAATTCAGTTTAAAAAATTAGCACATGACATGAGCATATATTCATCAAAGAGGCTATCAGCAGCCTTTTATTTTTTGCTTAGTACCATTGAATCACCTACAACTCATAAATTTTCCGTGAACAATAGATCTGAATCTTGCCCTATTCTTCACTATTCCTCACGATGTCTGATATACTCAAGCCCTATAGTCACTGTGTCAATCTCTTGTTGAAGGAATTCCTCTTTATATCTAACCCTCTACCATTCCCAGTATGGAATCTTTTCCTAAGAAATTCCTCCTCAGAATTCCTTGACAACATGTCTGTAGTCTGTTAGATGGATATTTATCAAGCTTGCTTCTAATTAACACAGTGATTGCCCTTGTTCCTTATTTGTCCCAAGACAAACTTGCTTATTCCTTTGGAAATCCACGTGATATTCAGTACTCTTCATAAACATAACAATTCAAAGGCATCAATTCTTGTATCATCTTTCTCTACTGTCCAAAATTTAAATGCCTATGAAGTAATTGTGAAGATCATGATCAGGCATGGATCAAGTGCACCTGCATCTTTAAAC
>NW_006399762.1:997494-1000865 GCF_000299155.1 Elephantulus edwardii
GAGAGGCTGGGCTCTATGAGGAGAATTGTGGCATCAGGATTGGTGGAAGTTCTATTAACATTCTCCGTTATGCCAGTGAAGATAGTCATTAGAAAAATCAAAATAAACAAAAGCCACAGCAATAATAAAACCCCTGCAGTTCAGTTAAGTCTGACTTATAATGACCCTCTATCAGGATTTTGAAGCTGTAAATCATTGTAGAAAGAGACTATTCATCTCTCTCCATCAGAATAGCTGGTCGTTTCCAACAGATGACTTTTGAGTTAGTAGCTGAATATGTTACACTTTAAACTACCAAGATTCTTTATTGTTATTGTTTGGTGCCATTGAGTCAAGTATGGCTCCTAGAGATCCTATGAACAACAGATCTGAGCCCTGTCAATTCTTTGATCTTTCATGCATCTGAGATTTAGACAATGATAAAGGAAGACTACAGAATTGATGTCTTTGAATTGTGGTATTGGGGAAGAGTAATGAATGTATCATGGACTACCAGAAGACCAAGAAAATTTTTCTTGGAGGAAGTTTCCTTAGAGCTAAAGACGGTAAAAGTTTATCTCACATACTTGGGCAATATAGTCAGGAGGACCTTTCCTTCGAAAATGATATCATGCTGAGAAAGATAGAGGGTCAGCAAAAAAGATCAAGAACCATAATGAGATAGTTTGAAACAATGATAGAATTCTAAAAGTAATGCAAGAAAAACAGAGTCTCCTACAAAAGAGAAACAAGTAGATTAAACTCTGACTTCTTAACATAATTCACATAGTAAAGAAGACAATGGGATAGTGTATATATAGAAGGCTGACTGAAACAACTCAGCAAAGTTATTCTGCAAACTAGGTAATTTGCAGGAAAACAGGAACTTAAGGAATCTATGACAACAAGAAGACCACTTCTATAAGAACTACTAAGAGAAGTCTTTAACACAGAGACAGCAGAGAAGAGTGGTTGGACCAAAGTAATCAGCAACAACAAAAGGAACACAGCAAAATGTCAATGATAATACTGGCCTATAAATAATCAATGTAGCCTATCAAACATTACAGTTATATATCATTTCTCTGTAATTATTTAGCCAATATTATGAGTAAATTAATCAAGAATCTAGACTGTATGAAGAAGAATGTGACATCAGGATTGTAAGAAGACACATCAATATTCCTTATGCAGATGGCACCACTTTGGCTTGCTGAAAGTGAAGACAGATTGAATTGCTTGCTACAGAATATCAAAGTCTTCAATGTGAATTGCTTCTCAATATCAGGAAACAAACATTCTCACCACTGGACTTATAGGCAGAATCATGATTGATAGAGAAAAGATTGAAAGTGTCAATGATTTCATCTTACTTCATCCACAAAAAAATACACTTCAATACCAGCAGTCAGAAAATCATATTGTACTTGGGAAGTCTGAAGCCAGAGATCTCTCCAAATTACTGAGGAGCAGTGACATTAGTTTGAGAATTAAGGTGTGCTGGGTTCAAACTATGGTCTTTTCAATCATTTACTAAGATGCTGTGAGTTATACAGTGAATAAGAATGACAGAAGAATTTATGTGTCTCAACTGTGATGTACTGAATATCCCATAGACCATCAGAAGAACAAACAGATATGTGTTAGGGAGGGTGGAGACAGAATGATCCTTGGAGGCAATTATGACGGTGCTTCATCTCACATTCTTTGGATATGTCATTAGGAGAGGCTATTCCTTGGAGATGGATATCATGACTGGAAACATGGAAGGATGATGAAAGAAAGGAAGACCCTTGACCAGGTGGATTGACACAGTGTTTGCTGCAATAGGCTCAAATGTGTCAGTAATAGGGAGGATGACACAGGATAGAATATGGTTCAGATGTGTTGTTTATAGGATCGCTATGAGTCATAATTGACTCAAGGGCACCTAACAGCAGCATCAATAATTATACTCAATGTGAATGGCTTAAACACACTGATTAAAAGTAAAAGAGCAGTGTAGTAGATTAAAAAACAATGTCAATCAATATGCTGAATTCAAGATATTTAAGAAATGAAGAGAAAGACTAAAAAAATCAAAGAGGGCTGGAAAACATACCAAACAAATCCATAATAATCCATAAGAAATATGGAATGGCAATACTAAACATTGATAAAATAGATTTAAGGGTGAAAACTATAAGAGACAAGGAAGGATACTATATAATGATTACAAGCACAATAGATCAAGAGGACATAATATTTTTCCTTTTTTGTGATGTGTCTGTTTAAGTTTTCTACAACTGACTATGGCAATCTGGGTAAGGCATAAGCTTCAAGGAATTTGTTCATTTCCTCTAAGTTTTCAAACTTATCCAAGAATAACTTTTCATAATATTCTGATAATAAAGATTTCATTTCCTCTAGTTCTTTTGTGATGTCACCTCCATTATTCCTTAATAGAATTCTTTGTGTCTTTTCCTTTTTTCTTTTGTTAAGTTGCAATGCTTTGTCAATTTTATTGATTCTGTCCAAAAACCATCTCTTGGTTTTATTGATGGTTTCAATTGCTTTCTGTTTTGTATCTCAATTTTTTCAGCTTTTATCCTTATAATTTCCTTTCTTCTATAGGCTGTTGGGTTAGATTGTTGTTCTTTTCCTATTTGATGAAGATGTTGAGTTAGATCATTTATTATGCCTCTTTTTGTTGTTGTTGTTGTTGTTTTCTTATGTGTTTGTCTCTTGCTTTGTCTTAGCTGCATCCCAGAGGTTTTGGTACACTGTGTTTTCATTACCATTTGTTTCAACATTTATTACTTGCTGCCCTGTTAAACGTTGCCACTGTTACTGGAGAAAGATTGTACCTCATTGTGGTTTTGATTTGCATCTCTCTTATTGCCAGTGGTTTGGAACATTTCCTCATGTGTCTATTTGCCATTAGGATATCTTTCTCTGTGAAAATTCTTTCCATGTCTTTTGCCCATTTTATGATTGGGTTCTCGGTCTTTTTCCTGTGGAGAATAGGAGCATTGTGTAAACTTTTGTTATAAGACGACTCTTGTCTGAGATGGTATTTCCAAATGTTTGTTTCCAGTCTGTAGGTTTTCTTTTCACCCTGATGGAGTAAGTTTTTTTATTTGCACAAGGATTTAATCTTTAGAATGTCCCATGCATCAATTTTATCCTCTTTAGAGTGTGCATTTTTGGATGTATTTGGCAGTCTCTTTATACCTTGGACTAAAGCTTCTAGGTAGAAACTCTTATACATTCTTGATTGGATTGTAAAATAGTACAATTACTCTGGAAGGCAGTTTGACATTGCCTCAAAAACTGGATATGGAAATTTCATATGACCCAGATATTTCACTGTTTGAAATATACCCAGTGATAAGAATCTTTGCTTTCTTGAT
>NW_006399762.1:1018515-1031896 GCF_000299155.1 Elephantulus edwardii
TAGGGCTGTTGTACATAGGGTCACTGTGAGTCACAAGCAACTCAATGGCACATAAAAACATAACAATGTGATTCTTTAATAAGTATGAGAAATAGATGTATAAAGAAGGGGATTCATGAAAGCAATAGCACACAGATCAGTTTCAGAAATCAAAAATAGTGCTAAAGTAGGGCTTATTCTCACATATTACTCTTTTCTTCCAAGTAATAAGAAGAAATCAAGGCATGAATATCAGCAGGCAGGATCGGGAACAAAGGTATGGGAATAGAGAGCACTGGCTAATTATAACTTGGCTAAATTAAGAGATTATGTACAACATCCAAGATTCTAATAGTTCAAAATATAACAATTAATAGGCCAACTTGATATGGGTGAAATATTTTCTCCTCCATAAAATGAATTACCTCATTCTCCTTCCCTCACATAATTCAATGTCTAAAAATCTCTTTATATTTTATCTTTGGCTAAAATTTTTCTCTGCATTTTTATCCTAGTAATCACCTGATAAACATATGCCAAATTGTTACCATAGTTCCACAGCACATGAGAATTCAATATTCACTGTATGTTTAAAGAACAGCCACAGAGGGATTGTTAATCATGACTTAAGACTAAAATATTTTAGCAGACTTCAATAGTCTTAGTGGATAAATCAAATTTTAAGAGCCATTGAATTCATAAGAAGATAAAGAATTCAAGGGAGTCTTGACTCATCAGCAGATACTTGAGAACAAAGTATATATGTAAATCTATTGGGATACGCTAAAAGGCCTGATCAGGTAATCAGACAGAAAGATTACAAAATACAGCACAAATACCACCTTATAAGGAGGCTGCATCCAAGTAAATAAATTTATCTTAGAGTTTAGGTGCTTTAGAATGTCTTCTCTAAGAATAAAAAAGAAAAGTGTACTTCTGTGACAATGCATGTTTACAAGTGAGGTTACAGCAATTCATAGAGTATATAAGTGGTGCATTTTATGGTGTCTAGATTTAAAGATTCTTGAAAAGGTGGGGGATTAGAGAAAGAGGAAGATTCTCTAGGAGATGCAGTTATACAGTGACTGCAATAATGGACTTAAGCCAAATGAAAACTATAAGGATGACGTAGCAAGTATGAGACAAGGTTTTGATCTGTTGTGCTTAAGGTCTCTTTGTAAGTCAGATATGACTTGACAGCACCTAACAACAATAAGATGGAAGGTAAAGAGCTAAATGCTAGTGGCCTAGTTATTAGAAGCTGCACTGCAACCCCAAAGGGACATGGTTCAAATTCACCAGATGCTTCTCAGGAAAAGGATAGTCAATCTCCTCCCGTGTGATTGTCTCTGAAAACCCACTGGAGACTCTAGTATGGGTTGGTTCCAACTCCATGGTACACAACAATAACAACAACTCAAGGATGCCAAACCAAAGCTCTAATGAATCAATTAGAATAAATGTTAAAATTAATGCTTTTGATTGGCACTATAAACATCCAGCAAGGTTTATTAAAGCAAAGATCCCCTTCAAAAAGAAAAAAATACAAAGCTGAAGTTTCAGCATCTCTTTAACTTACTTGCTCTGAATAATCTTGTTTTAGTTTATATTGAAATCATTACATCATTTTGTAAAGTCATCCACTCAGCTCGAAATTTTAAGGTGTTTAAGAAAATACAAAATAAAAAGAAAATAGTCAAATTTCTGGATAGAAGACTATCAAAACCAGAAAGACTAAACTGAGATACTAGTAAAATACATTAAGGTGAAGCAATACAACTTAAACAAGAAATATAAATTTAAGAAAATGAAATTTTGCTAACCTTCTAAATGCACAACACTTTGAAAATGTTCCCCTTATTAGGAATGCACTTCCTAATAATAACACTCCTTTGATCAATTAAAGTACTCTTGTTGTTGTTGTTGTTGTTGTTGTTGTTGTTATTTGGTCCAGCTATTCCACTACATGGAATATACCCTAAGAAAATGAGAACTGAGAAACAGAGACTTGTATACAAATGTTCATAGCAGCATTATTCACCATGGCAAGAACATGAAAACAGCCCAACTATCTAATCACAATGGAATGGATTGATAAATTATGGTACATTCACACAATGGAATATTATGCAGCATGGAGAGCATTATGCTAAGTGAACTAGCACAGTCTCATAAATACAAATACTGTATAATACCATTGTTGTAGAATGAGTATGAGAATCCAAGACGGTGAGGGGGAAGCAGAGAAGTAAGGATGTGGTGGGGAGGAGGTCTTAATCAAACGGTCATACAATTTGATGAGTGGAATGAGGGATGGGGAAAGATCCAGTGTGAAAAACAGTGTATATGAACTTTGTAAGTAAATCAGTATAAAATCAGTTTTCTTTAAAAAATCAGTATTTTAAAAACTATCTAAATAGCACATAGTTTAAAAGAAGATGGTCCAGGAAAGCAGAAAATAACATGCATAACAATAAATTGTAGTTGTTGTTATGTGCTGTCAAATCACCTGCAACTCATAGTCACCCTATGTACAACAGACCTAAACCCTACTCTATCCTATGCCGATCTTATTGATTCTGACAACCTATCTCCATTATTCTAGTCACTGAATCAATCCATCTCATCAAGGATCTTCCTCTCTTGCTCTGTCCCTCCACACTCCCAAGCATGACATCCCTCTCCAAAGACTGGTACTTCCTTGCAACATGTCCAAAGTATGTCAGATGAATCTTCAGAATCCTTACCTCCAAGGAACAGCCTGCTCTCACCCTCTCTAGGACTAAGCTGTTTATTCTTATAGCAGTGCATTGTATATTCAGTATTCTTCTCCAGCACCACAGCTTAAAGGCATCAGTTCTCCTTCTATCATCCCTAGTCATTGTCAAGTTTTCTGATTCATAGTAAACAATGGCAAAGACTATGGCCTGAATCAGGTGCACCTTAGTCTCTAAACTGACATAGTTGCTCTTCATACTTTTGAGAGGTCTCTTACAACAGACTTTCCCAATGCAATTCATCTTTTGATTTCCTGGCTGCTGGTACCACGAGTGTTGATTGTGAAATTATATTTAAAAAAAAAGTCAGCAATACTAATCTCTGATAAAATAGACTTCAGGATATATACCAACATAAAAAGATAAGGAAAGGCACTACAAAATGATTATCCATTAAAAAGGTCCCTGACAACAGACTTGCCCAGTGCAAAACGTCTCCTGATTTCTTGGCTGCTGGTACAAAGACTGTTGTTGGATGATCTAAACAAAAATGAAGTAATCGACAGTGTCAATCCCTTCTCCATTCATCATAACGTTGACTGTGGAGTGTGGTGAAGATCTTTGCTTTCTTGATGTTATTATCCATGTTGTTGTTGTGGTGGTGGTACTGGCATAAAGACAGATACATCGATCAATGGAATGTAATCAAAACTCCAGAAATCATCCATCTACCTATATTCAACTAATATTTGACAAAGTAACAAAATTCATTCAATAGTGAAATTACAGTATCTTTAACAAATAGTGGTGCTAGCAAAACTAGATATCTACCAGCAGAAAATTGAAACTGGACCCACAATGCACACCATACACCAAATCCACCTGAAAGTGGATCAGAGGCTGAAGGATAAAACCCAAAACTATAAAGATAGTAAGAAACAAAATGATGACAGATTAGCAGTCCTACGGAGCTCTGATGACCCAGTGGCGAGAAGCTATGCTACAATCCCAAAGGCACATAGTTCTAGGCCTCCACAGAAGGAGGATGGACAATCTCCTCTGATGCAATAAACTGCCTCTGAAAACCCACACGAAGGCCAGTTATGAGTCGGTTCTGACTCTATTGTACACAAAAACAACAAAAACCCTACTATAGTATATTGTCAACACAGGTGAAAATGCAC
Source organism: Elephantulus edwardii (assembly GCF_000299155.1). NCBI lineage: Eukaryota > Metazoa > Chordata > Mammalia > Macroscelidea > Macroscelididae > Elephantulus > Elephantulus edwardii. The sequence goes on from NW_006399762.1 coordinate 1,022,396, forward strand.
AAGTAGGAGAGGATAAAATCAATGAATGATACCCTCTTAGAATCAAATCCTTGCGAGAATCAAAAACTCTCTTCAATATTGTGGAAGGAAAGCCAAAAAACTGGAAGAAAATGACATTTGGCAGTAACGTTTCAGACAAGAGCCTCATCACTAAAATTTTCTATATATTATACTGCCTACACACACACACACAGAGACTGATAAACTAGCACAAAATGGGCAAAATATAGAAAAGACTCTTGACGAAGATGAGTGTTCAGATGACTAACAAACACATGAATAAAGTTTTAAAATCACCAGCAATCATAGAAATGCAAATCAAAACAATAATGAGATACCATCTCACCCCAGTACCAGTAACAAAGTTCAATAACACCACAAGCAATAAATAGTAGAGAGAATGTTGAGAGATTGGAACTCTTACTCACTGCTGGTGGAAATACAAAATGGCACAATTGTTATGGAAGGCAGTTTGTCATTTCCTCAGAATGCTGAACACAGAAATCCCTTATAACCCAGCTATTCTACTTCTAAAAATACATCCCAAGGGAATCATAACTAAAATAGAATGGAGATATGTACACCTATGCTCACAGCAGAATTATACACAACAGAAAGAAAATGGAAACAGGTCAAATGTACATCAACAAACAATGGATTGAGAAATTGTGGAACATACACATAACAGAATACTATGCAGCACTAAGAAATAATGATTTAGAAAAATAGCAGATTTCTGTCACATACTGCGTAAGACCAGTATTATGAAAACAGGAGGATAACTGACCAAGATTTTTTACAAAGATTCAAAAGGGGAAAGGAAATGGGAAAAGGTGGGAAATTGTTAGAATTGCAAATATTAGTGGACAGAGGGGAGTAAGTTAAGGAATAGGAATTATTCCATGTGAACTGGAAGAGAAAGGTGGGTAAAAAGCGTGTTATTGTTGTTGTGTGCCATCAAGTTGCCTGCGACTCATTGCAACAATATGTACAATAACTCTGAACACTACCTGATCCCGAACCAATCTCACTGACTCCAACTTGACATATTTAACCCCATTACTCCAGTTATTGTGTCTATATATCACATCCAAGATCTTCCTCACCTGCTCTGTCCCTCCACCCTTCCAAGCATAATGACCTTCTCCAAGTACCAGTCCCTCCTGGCCGTGTGCCCAAATAATGTGAGATGGAGCTTCAAAGTCCTTGTCTCCAAGGAGAAACTTGGTTTCACCCTCTCCAAGACAGACCTGTTTGTTCTCTTGGTGGCCCATCATATGTCCAATACTCTTCTGCTGTGCCACAACTCAAAGGCGTGGACTTTTCTTCTATAATCCTTAGTCATTGTCCAATTCACTGATGCATAGCAAACAATTGTGAAGACCATGATGTGGATCATGTAAAATCTAGTCACAGACATAGAGCAAGCGGGCTGCTCCTTGGAGGCAAGGATTCTTAGGCTTCGTCTGACATACTTTGGTCATGTTGTAAGGAGGGGCCGGTCCTTGGAGAAGGACATCATGCTTGGGAGGGTGGAGGCCAGGCGCAGGAGGGGAAGGCCCTCTGGGAGATGGATTGATTCGGTGACTGGGGCAGTCAGGATGAGAGTGTCGGAGGCAATGAGATTGGCACAGGACAGAGCAGAGTTTAGAGCTGTTGTACACAGGGACGCCATGAGTCGCAAGCGACTCGATGGCACATAACAACAACTATGTATATGAATGAGTATATAAAACAAAGTATAAAAATGATTGTAAGCAAACCAATACAAAAATATGCTCCTTGTGGAACAAAAACCCAGCAAGTTTTCAACAGGACAAATTAGAAGCATCTTTTGTTGTTAAAATTCTAAGAACAGTTTATGTCTTAGACTTTTGTTTTGTATGTATATGTGCTTGTGTGTATATACATATGTGTACTGTAAGTAAATAAGACAGGTTTTATTCATTTCCAAATGATCCAAATTAATTTTTGAAATGTTTATTAAGATCTATCTTCACAATGAAAACTCTGAGTCCAAAAGGGAAAAAATTATGAAAAAGCAATTAAATGAGGATTATAACAAGATCTGATTTACAACTGGAGTACACTGTTCAAAGATTGTAATAAACCACATACTTCCTTTGGGTGATTTTATTTCCATCAAACACAAACTCAACAAGGCAAAAAATAGTGAAAACAAAGTTATCTACAGCTCTCAAGTAAAACATACACTAAAAAGAGCAATCTGAGAATCTTTGGAACTCAGACTAAAGAAGCTATTTTATTTCATATGATCAATCCTGTAGCATTTTTCTCTAGAACAAATAAGTTTAAGGCTGCATTATTATTTCAATTTTTGCCTGTATTTTTAGTACAGATTGGGGGGGGGAAATGCCTATGTCAGAGTCCAACAAAAAAGAATTTGTGCAATGGTTCCAAGTTTCTAATTGTATAAATATTCATGTTACCAAACTGCAAGTAATAATTAAACTAGTGTGTTCTATTTTCAAGAAATTCCATATTTCCTGTTGGACACTACCAATAGTAACATAGAATAGGAGTGTGTTTCTGTGTTTTGTTACACGTGTTTTTTTCCATTTATGTATATATTATGTATATGATATATTCATGTGATAAAACCCAAACCAAGCTCACTCTCACCTAGTCAATTCCAACTCATAGTGATTCTGGAGTAGACAGAAGAATTATCCCATACGGTTTGTTTCTTAGACTGTAAATCTTAACAGAAGCAGTTTGTCACATCTTTCAAGAACAAGATGACTGGTGAGTTCAAAGTATTGATGTTCAATTAGAATCCACAAGCTTTAATGATTGAGATATCAGTATTACTCCTGTTTAAAATCAAATCGCAAAACCACGTTCATTGCCAACCTATAGCTACCTCCATTGTACTTCTGAGTCTGTACATCTTTACAGAAGAAACTACCCAACTTTATTCCAAAGAGTACCCGGTGGAGCCAAACTGCTGAGATTTGGTTAAAAGTGAAAAGAAGTGCAATAACCAGAGCTCATCAGGTTCCCATTATGTGGGGGAAAAAAGGGAGGAAGGTGCTAAAAGTGCTGTTGTTGTTTTTATGTGCCCTGGAATCAACTCCAATTTACAGTGACCCTATGTATAACAGCTTTGAACCCTGCTCTATCCTAAGCCAATTTCATCGTCTCTGACACAACTACCAATCCATCTCATTCAGGGTTTTCCTCTCTTGTGCTGTCCCTCTACCTTTCTAAGCATGATGTCCCTCTCCAAGGACTGGTCCCTCCTTGCAACATGCCAGAAGTAGGTCAGATGGAGCTTAAAAATCCTTGCTTTCAAGAAGTAGTCTGGTTTCACACTCTCCAGGACAGACCAGTTTGTTCTCATAGCAGTCCATTGTATATTCAATACTCTTCTCCAGCACCACAACTCCAAGTCATCAATTATTCTTTCATCCTTAGTTTTGTCCAGCTCTCTGATGCATAGCAAATAATTGTGAAGACCATGGCCTGGATCAGGTGCACCTTAGTCTCTAGACTGACATCATTACTCTGGAGAGGTCTCTGATAGCATATTTTCTCAGTGCAATTGATCTTTTAATTTCCTGACTGTTAATGCCAAGGGTGTTGATAGTAGAAAAATCAGAAGAGACAAAGAACTTCTCCAGAGTTGGCAGAACAAGAAAGCCTCTCCCTGGAGCTGGCCCCCTGAATTGGACATATAGCTTACTAAACTGCGAGAAAATTCATCTCTTTGTGATATTTCTGTTATAGCTACTTCAGGTGACTAAAGAGGTTTTCCTTGCTGTCTGAAAGATCATTGGACATTCAATTTATCAAGTTTAATGAACCGAGACCAAGACAACAATAACAAAAGATTCTTATGTTTCAAAATATTCCATTCATATGCAAAGAGAGAGTGCTATTATTTCTCATTAACCAAAACTTTTCAGTCGAAACTCAGTTACTCTAATTTATTTTATTTATGCTATTTAATAATTCTGACCCTTACCCTTCCCAGCATCATGTCCTTTTCCAAGGAATAGCCCATCCTAGTAACATGCACAAAGTATGTGAGGCGAAGCCTGATAATTCCTGCCTCCAAAGAGCACTCCAGCTGTACCCTCTCCAAGATATATCTGTTTGTTCTCTTGGATGTCCATGTATTTTCAGTGCTCCTCTGCAACACCACAGCTCAAAGACATCAATTATTCTTCAGTTATCCTTATTCACTGTCCAGCTCTTGGATGCATAGCAACTGATAAAAAACACCATGGTCTTAATCAGATGCACCTTAGTCTTCAGACTGACATCATTACTCCATAATAATTTGAAGAAGTCCCTAATTGTAGATTTTCCCAGTACAATGCATCTCCTTACTTCTTGACTGCAGGTACCAAGGATGTTAATTGTGGATCCAAGTAAGATGAAGCTGTTGACAGTTTCAATCTCCTCTCTATCCATTATAATGTTGCCTATCTCTCCAATGGTAAGAATCTTTGTTTCCTTTATATTGAGATACTATCCATACTGAAGGCTGCATTCTTTGATTTTCTGCAACAAGTGTTTCAAGTCTTCCTCACTTTCAGCAAGCAAGGCTGTGTCATCTGCATAACACAAGTAATTGATGACTCTCCCTCCAATCTTGATGCTACACACTGGTGGGTCAACAAAGAGCAGGAAGACCCCCAGCCAAGTGGATTGAATTGTGACTGTTGCAATGACTGTTGTGTGTCAGAAAGTGTGAGAATGCTGCAGGATAGAACAGGGTTCAGACTTTTTGTTCTTAGGGTTGCTATGAGTCATACTTGATTTGATGGCTCCTAACAACAACAACATAATTACTTTTCTAAAATGATTATTCACACATAACACACACACACAAATTAGTGCAAGAAAAGAATCTTTCCATATGATTTCAAATGCAAGTTGAAGATAGCTTCTATTTAAATTATAAATTTTAAACTAACTAAAGTGGATTTATAAATATAATAGATTGACCTCGTTGGATTATTATTGGATTGTTTGTGAAATTCCCTAGAAACTAAGCTACAGTGATAATTATACATAAATCAATTATAAATATGACATTATTCTTGAATTATTAATTTCCTCTTTTCAAATTATTGTGTTTAAAAATAATATTAACACATCCAGAGAAATTGTTTCATTAAACACAGGCTTTCCCCACCTCCTCAGCTAAACGTGCACTGAGAAATACTTACTGTTGACAATGTAAAGCTTTCAAATTGTACAAGAATCTGTTGTCAATTATTAGTAAGTGACAAAGAAAGCAATAGTCTTGCTATGAATTTTTTCCAGCTTTAAACAATATTAGCACCACAGATAGAAAATATCCTTATAAGAGAAAGCCAGAGCAAGAAATATTACACACAAGATCCAGAGTACAATGCTGATCTAGGAATATTTTTCTTGGTTATTGACCATTATAAATATTTTCAGACATTTATGTTAAGACTGCTCTGTTATTACTGTTTCTTGAGAGAAGTCCCATCTTAAATTCTATAAGGTTATTTTTTTAAAAAAAGATTAAAATGTTCTCAAGTGACTGTGAAAACTAATATTACTACTATAGCTTCTGAGGGCTCCAAATTTAGCATTCAGATTCCAAAGTCTTATCTGATTTCTAGAAAATATTTTCCTACGTTTGTAAGAAAAAAAGTCTTTATTATACAAGCTACTCTGTAGTGGTCTGACTTGATAATTATCCATAACTCCATAGGAAATGTATTTTCAGCACACCTGTGTCCTCTGCTCAGCCTGGTCTCTTGTAATCTCCTTGTGTTTCCAACATCGTTGTGTTTTTTGGGTCCCCTCCATTCATAGAAAGACACAGATGGAAACGTTTTGATGTATGTTAATTGATGTTTGTCCAAGCATTATGAAGTAATAATCCACAGGAGCCACAGAAGCTTTCATAAGGCCAAGTCAAGGGAACAATCAAAGTTTTCAGTGGATTATTCAAGTCCACACCCAGGCAAAGCTGACTTATGGCTTTTCATCCTTCCACAATGATACTATAAATAAGGCAAAGAAATTTTTGTTCTCTTATAATCCCCTCTATTATGTGGTCTTGTATGCTGTCTCACGCAATTGGTGCCGTCTACACTGCAAACTCACAGTGAGGTAGGGGCAGGTCACAAGGCTGTCTGGTGGCCTCATACTCTGAAGCAGGGGTACTTTGAGAGCTGGAAGTGTTCCTGTTAGGTGAACCATTCAAGTATAAGAAAAGAATTCACAAATCAAAAAACAGAAAAAGGTCTGGACATTTGAAGCTTAAATACACTTTCAGAGAATAGTACAAATAACTGACTCTAAACTGTTGTTGGGTAAAGCACTACAGTCTTTGTATCTATTCAGTAAAAATAAAATAAGAAGGATTAATATGTATATAATGGAATCCTATGAAGTTTCATAATACTTTGCAAAGAACAAATTTTGGCTATCTAAAAGTGAGAAACAAGCAGAGTGGAACAACCAGCACAATTAGTAGAAATGATTATAATAGTCAAATTGACTCCTTCCATTGTGGGTTTTTAATAGAAGAGACATCGTAGCGTTAGAGGATTTATATGTTCACTTAATTTATTGAAATTATATATATACGTTTTAAGAAAATTTAACTGACACGACCATGTCATATTCCACTCTGCTTCCTTAAATCATTACCATTTTTTGTGTACAATGGAAGTCTGAGTGTATACAGTTCACACATGTGTGTGCATGTGCATATGGTTATACACAGGTTTGAGTGTGTGCTTGTGTCTTCTGCATATGTCTCTTCCATTTGGCAGAAAGCCTATTTCACCCTTCATTTGGCAACAATGCAAAGCTAACAATCATGCCTGATTTAGAATAGACAATAGAGAGTCAGCATATTAATAACATGGTAAATATAAGTTGATAAAAGGAAGTATTTAATTTGTCCTTGTGCCAACACACTGGAAAGATGTGTACAGGCATTTTGCAAAAGTTATTAAGATATATTACCCACATTGTGCCCTAGATAATTAGGAATTCATGATAATAAACTAATTACTATACTCTCTGAAACACAAAACAATTTTGTTAAAATAAATTATTGAAAAGACATCACACATGCATAATTATACATGTATATACACATATGCTTATGAGTATATAAGCATGTGTGTTAGTGTGTGTATTTCACACAAGTCCTAAAAAGCTGTTGTTGTTGTTGTTGTTGTAGATTGCTGTAGAGTCCAGCATAATTCATAGTGACGCTAGGAACAGAAGTACTGAAACCTTTCTATAGCTATCACCGTTACTCAAAGTTCATAGAGTTTTTGAAGGAATGTTGTTTAGGAAGTTTAGGATGCCACTCCTACTTCCAACAACAGCAACATTATTCCAATTCCTATGTTATTGCCTATAGTCTCTAGCACTCTTGAAAATTACGGCTCATAAATTTGAAGATTACCAATCCTTAAAGGATTATTATTTCAGACTAGAAACAGTTTTATGACCTACCCAAACTGACACTGATGACTTGAAGAAAGACAAGAAAAACCCCAGCAACTCATATGTATGAAGTGGGCTCTAGCCAACTCACCCAGTGAGCACTTACTGAGGCAAGGGTCAGAAATTACACACTTTCACCAACAATCCACTTATAAAAGACCAGCTGATTTAAAAATGCTGTAGAGTACAATTGAAGAGAAATTGGTCTCCTCTGGCAAATGTTACCATAGTCACAACTGGCTTGTTAGGTAAAAGGCTGAGGAGTTTTCTAGAATTAAAGATAAGAGGATCAATTTTTTTCTTTAAACTAAGAAACTGCCTTGTTTACTGAGCATTCCACCACTTTAAGCACCAGTTGGACCCTGAGTGAAGGTGAAAGTATTAGAAAACTTAGAAAAAATAATTCCTGCTACCAATGAATTGAACTTCAAGCTTTTCAGCATTGTATGTCATATGGCCTCTGCTTTCGATTTATATGTATTTCTATGCCTGCTGCATTTCATACATCATTTACTTTTCCAACTAACTATGTAAATTTCACAATTCTGTGATTTGTGCATAGAGTTCATGCTATTAGATTTGCTTTTTGTTACATTTTCAACTAATGAAAATCGTAATTTTTAGTTCTCAAACCAAAATCTTGTTATCTCTACTTCTTCCTTATCCTCCAAGTACTGTTTTCATTATTGAAAAAAATACTACAGCATTTGCCAATTAAATACCTTTAATGTGTGTGATTCAGTGAGACTAGTTACATCTATTATGTTGTACAACCTTCACCATTCATTGTTCACTGTCATATTTTCCATCATCATGAACACAGATACTTTCTAAACAAAAAATGACCCTCTCTCTTGCCTCTATTACCACCATTAAACTCTAACCTGTATTTGTGAGTGTGGGTGTAGTTTGTGTTTCCTCAGAGAATTGAGCACCTACATGAATTTGTCTTGGTCTTTTTTTTTTTTTCTGTTGTTGTTATATACCTTCAAGGCAGAATCCACCGACAGCTGACCTCCAGCAGGTTTTCAGAAGCTATAAATCACATGGGAAGAGACTGCAATTTTTCTCCCTCAGAGCAGTTGGTAGATACGAAATACCTGCCTTTGTATTGGCCGCACAGCTCCTGACCACTAAGTCATCACAGTTCCTTTCTCCTTCACAAGAGGGTTGACCAAATGGCCCCTGAGGATAAGTGAAAGAAGAATACCAAGGTTAAAAATCATCAAAGCAGAAATGGGAAAGAATTCAAGATATGATTTGAATGGAAGCAGATACAGTCTCCTAAGGCTTCTAAAAGGCACAGAACAGCAAAAGCAACAGAAAGCAGCAAGAGAAATTAAAAGGACTGTCTACCACTACTATAATATTATTTTCATGATGGCATCAACTTCCTAAACAACATGCCTCTAGAAACTCTATGAACTTCGATAAATGTCGATAGTTTTAGAGGGGCTTCAGACCTTTTTTGTTCATAGGGTTGTTATAACACAGAGTAACTCCAAGCAAGGTTGTGTCATCTGCATAATGTAAGTCATTGATGAGTCTTCCTCCAATCTTGATGTCACATTCCTCCTCATAAAGCCCAGCCTCTTGAATGATATGTCCTGCATATAGATTGTAAAGGTCTGGAGACAGGATGCATCCCTGATGCACTCCATTCCTGAATTTGAACCATACAGTGTTTTCTTGCTCTGTTCTGAGGGCTGCTTCCTAGTCCAAGAAGAAATTTTGCATGAGCACAATCAACCATTCTGGGATTCTCATTCTTCTCAAGGTTAGCCACAATTTGTTGTAATCCATACAGTCAAATGCCTTTGCATAGTCAATGTCACACAGATAGACATTCCTCTGGTACTCTGCTTTCTGCCAAGATTCATCTGACATTAGCGATAATTTCTCTAGGGCCACAACCACTTTGAAACCGCGTTGTTTTTGTTTTGTTTTGTTTTTTTTCTTGTTTGTTCTTTTATAACTTAGTTTGTTTATTTTTCATTTCAATGAACATCTACAGAGATTTTG
>NW_006399762.1:1032013-1037556 GCF_000299155.1 Elephantulus edwardii
TACTTCTACGATAAAAATAATGCCCTAAAATATAGTACTTTTAGACTATTCTCTCCCCCATAGACTTCAATGCCGTAAACATATTTCATCCAGTTTTTCTAACTGAAACCCCGTCAGTAGTCTTCAATAGCATATGAAGGCAACACCATTCTTTTTCTGTTTTTCATTTCCTGCAGTATACCACATGATTACCTGATTCAAAGTCACGATAGTTGTTCCATTTCGTCTCACTAATGCCTAGTATGTCAATGTTCATGTGCTCTATTTTATTTTTAACAATTTCCAGTTTTCCAAATTCAAACTTTGTGCATTTCAGGCTCCAATTATTAAACGATGTTTTATTATTTTTTTTTTATTTCAACTGACTTCCAATCTGGGCTCTACCACTACACTACTATAACTTTTGTTCATAGGGTTGTTATGAGTTGTACTAGACTCAGTGGCATCTAACAATAACAATAAATCTCAATATGAATTGAAGCTTGACATCAAGAAGACAAAGATTCTCACAACTGGGTCAATTGGCAGCACCATGATAGATAGAGATTGAGGTTATTAACAGTTGCAGCTTACTTGGCTCCACAAACAATACTCTTGGCACCAGCAGTCTGGAAATCAAAAGACAAATTGCACTGGGAAAATCTGCTGTCAGGGACCTCTCCAAAGTACTGAGAAGCTATGATGTCAATCTAGAGATTAAGGTGTACCTGGTCTTCACAATTACTTGCTATGCATCAGACAGCTGAACTATGACTAAGGATAACAGAAATAGGATTAATTATGTCGAGTTGTGTTTCTGGAAAAAAGTCTTGAACATACAATAGACCACCGAGATAACATATATATCTGTCTTGGAGAGGGTGCAACCAAGTTTCTCCTTAGAGGTTTGGAGTTTGGAGCTCCATTTCACATACTTTGGGCACGTGGCCAGGAGAGACTAATCCTTGGAGAAGGATATCATGTTGGAAAGGTGGAAGAAAAGTGCAAAAGAGGAAGAACCCTAATATGATGGATAGATACAGTTACTGGGGCAATGGTGGTAAGTGTGTCAAAGTCAGTGAGACTGGCTCAAGACAGGGTAGGCTTCAGAGCAGTTGTACATAGCATAGCTATGAGTTGCAGACAACTTGATGACACCTAACAACAATAACAAGAGTAACTCCAGATCAAGAGGACTGGAGTTTAACTCCTTAAATTCAAGTGTCATCTCTCCTAGTTAATTCCCATTAACACTCAGTAAAATTATGTGTCTTCTGTGTTTCTTGAGTATGCATACACAAAAAGGGCATAATTATCTCATAACACAGTTATGACTTCGTCCTATTGCTGTGAGATTAAATCATAAACTATATGTCATAGTTTAGATCAAATGCCTGTCAAAAGTTAGCTCGGTGAGCTTCATTTAGGTGAGACTGTCTTGGAAATTACAGATTGTATGTATATTCGGAATATACAAAAACGATTCTACACTTTTAAGCAATCTCTACTCCAACAAAGCAACCAAAAAAGAGAATATCCAGTGAGTTCCTTAAAAAAATGCACTGATTTTCTTTTGTATCCATACCACTTAGACAATGTCAAGCTATAGAGAAAGTTTAATTCCCTATAAAGAGCAAAGAGAGTCTAGTTATTCAGTTGACTGTCTAAGAAATGTGAGTGAGCAAAGGAAGTTTAAGGGCTTCACCATGCTTGTATTATTAGTTCCACAGAGTCAGCAACTAGGCATAGAAGAAAAATGTGGGCAAACTAAATCTGAATTTCAATCCTAGCTCTCCCAGTTACTAGATGTAAGTAGGGGCTTAAGAAGAATCTACAGTCTGAGCTTTTCATTAATTTGATCTTGGGAATTTGATCTTAGGTTCCCTTAGTCACATAATAAGTTCTCAATGATATAGTGTAGTAATTTGTATCAGGTTTTGTTTGCAAATGCTCACATAGAGTTGGGTGTTTGGTTTGTTGTTGTTTTTTAAAAGTTCATCTGGCAGAATCATCACATGTATTGACCACACCTGCACTTCCATCTGGGACTGTGCTATGTTGCCTCCTGCTTTGTATAATTGGTACCATAAGGTTCCACATCCTTTGCAATTAAAGAGACTTCACATCCTTTCACTTAAGCCGTTGGTGTTTCTCCATCAATCATTTCATGATACTGCGATTATGCTATTGTGACAAGCACTCTTCATCTATGTGACCCCAAATAAATTACATAACCTTCTAAGCCCCAAGTCCTTCACATGCAGTACATGACGTGCAATGGCTAGTAACTTTAATATTTTTCATCTTTGTTTATGTTTTTCTTACTTCATATATTTAATCAATCATTCACGTATTTGGTGAACAGTTGGAAGCCACTTAAGGGTGCCTCAGAAGACAGGCATGACTTAGATATGCTCCCAAAAGGCCACAGCCTTGAAAATACAATGAAGTAGCTCTACTTCACCATGGAATCACAATGTATTAGAACCTATTTGATGGCATTATTTTATGATCTTTTTTTTCTATTTCCATAGGTTTAAGTAATTCAATATAGTTTATTCCTCAACTTCATGGAAATTTAAAATGCAATATAGTGTTGTATATTAGGGGCTTTAATAATTTATAAAGAAAAAAACTTATTTGAATTTATTTACTTCTCTATTTGCCAAATGAAGTCATCCCTGAATCTATTTTCACTTTATTGTCCATGATACATAAGCTGACATTTTTAAGTGTTTGTGATTCACGGAATACAATTTGAGAAAACCCGTGTGGGTATTAAAATTCACACTTCTTACTCTGTAATCCAGTTCTCCTTACCTTAACTCTCATTAGACCTAAGTCTCTTCTAGTGTGCCATCATCTTAACTATTTTCTTCCATAAAACCTTTGCCAAATTTAACATTTTCCAAATATACTCGGTATTGTTTGTTACTATTACAAACGCTAACTCACTGCTGTCAAGTCAGAACCAATTCAAAGATGACCCTCCACTGGCTTTCCTGAGGCTGTAAATCTCATGAGATGAGAATGCCCATCTCTCTCCCTCCGCGCCCTTGGTAGATCCAACCTGCTGAAGAGGTTCAACTTTTGACTTAACAGTGAAGCTCCCTACATACTAGACCACCAGAATTCCCTGGTGATATTGTAATTGTTAAGAGGTGCCATTGAGTCAAGTACAACTATGAACAAAATCTTGTTCTATCTTGTTCCATCCTCACACTTCCTGATACACAAGAGTCCATTGCAGCAGTCACCTTGTCAGTGCAGCTGGTCGAGGGTCTTCCTCTCCTTCACCGACTCTCCACCCTCACCAGCATAATGTAGTTCTGTAAGAGATAACACGACCTAACAATATGCCCAAAGTATGTGAGGCAAACCTCATTGTTCTCTCTAAATCTACTCCAACTCATTGCAACTCCATGTGTAATAGAATAAAATGGTGCTGTATCCTGTGCCTCACAATTGTAGGCATGTTTGAGACAATTTTAGTATCCACTCAATCTATGCCATTCAAGAACTTTCTTCTTTTTGCTAATCCTCTACTTCCTAAACAACATGCCTCTGAAAACTCTATGAACTTAGAGAAACAATAATAGTTACAGAACAAAGTTCAGGTCTTTTGTTCATTAGGTCGCTATGAGTCGTGCTCGATTCAACAGCACTTAACAACAATAGTAACTATTAGTAAGTATGAGATCTTTCTCCTGGAATTGATTCTTTCTGATAAAATGTACAAAGTTAGCAAGTTATGAAGTCTCACCACGTTGGTGGAGGTTTTTCTAACAGTACAAGCACATTTAATACTTTCCATTAACACTATAATTCAAATTCACCAATTCTTCGGTCTTCCTAATTTATTGTCCAGCTTTCAAATTCATAAGCCAGTTAAAATCACTATGACTTAGATTAAGGCCACTTTAGTCTTCAAAGTGACATCGTACTATGGTGCCCTGCAAGTTGTTGTAAAGCTGAAAGCTATGTCACTGGTATTTCAAATACCAGCAGGATTACCCTGGTGGGTGGATTTTAATAGAGCTGTCTGTGTAAGAAAGAGTAAGTACAAGGGTTTATTAATATTCTTCATCCCAGAAAATTAACCAAAAAAAGTCTGCATCTTTTACACCTAATTGTTGTCAGTTTTTCTGCCTGCCTCTGAATTCTGAAATTTAAGGATCCTTTTCATATTCATTATGGTCTAGTGTCCTAGTGGTAAGGAATTGCACTGTCAACCCAAAGACACATGGTTCAAATCTTCCAGCTGTTCCACACGAGAAAAATTGTCAACCAACACCTCAAATCAAGTGAGATTTACTTCCTCTGAAAACCCATTAGAGGGTCAGCTATGGTACACAACAACAACAACAACAAGATTTAGTCCATATTGCTTAGCCATTTCTGTCTAAAAGAATTTTTTCTCATGGTATTTGCAGAGTAATTAATTTCAAATTGATATTTTTAAAAATTCTATTAATTTTAATGAACATTTACAGAGATTTTGGATTGCCATTCATTTATTGTTGCATTTTTCTCCCTGCCGACCCCACCCCCCCAGTTTGCTCTTCTCTTTGAAAAGAGAAAAATTCCTTCATTGTTATACAATTCCCACCACCACCACCATCCCGAGAACACTCCACTATGCAACCTACATTCTGGATTCTTGTGATAACCATAATACCCTATCATATATCGCTTTTAAACTGTTCTCTCCCTCATCTGTTTCAATGCAGTATGCATAATTTATCCAGTTTTTCTTTTTTAAAAAAATGAGCTATATCTCTTAAACTAGATTATTAGTTCCTAGATAACTTATCTCCCTATACTTTATAATAACTGACACAATAGTCAACATATACTATGAACAGAACAAATATTTGTTGATTTACTGTATAGAAAGTGTCTTCATTCTAAAAATGTAACTAAGCATGCGGGAGTTTATGTTATTCAAAAAAAAAGAAAGAAAGAAAGAAAAAATACACTCAGTGGTATCCATAGTAAGTAAATACAAAGATTTTAAAAATACAGGAGAGTTTTGAAAAGGCAGAGCTTTTTTCTAAAACTAGAAATTTAGCATTGCCAACAGATAGTAAAACATAATCTCTCAAAGATTTTGACTTAAAGGATCAGAATGAATGAAGGTAGTTTCCACCTATCTCTTGAGTAATAAATAATGATAATGAACACTATGCTTAGTAGTACAAAGTGTAACAGTATAGTGCTAAGATATCTTCTGTTTTTAAATTTTTATTAATTTTTAACAGGCTACGGAAGAATAAAAAACACGTATGTTTATAATCTTATCTACACTAAATTTTATCTTAAAAATAGACATGTAGGTAAAAATACAGCCTACTTTTAATTATCCTTGCCTTTCTCATCAGACCTTTTCCAAGAAAATTACAAAACATTACTACAAGAAACAAAAAGAGATCTTGGAAAGTGGAAGACTATCCCTTGCTCATGGAGAGGAAGGCTCAATGTTGTGAAAATGGCAATACTACCAAAAGCAATTTACACATTTAATGCAATCCCAATACAAATACCAACCCCATTCTTCAACGAGA
>NW_006399762.1:1039591-1040294 GCF_000299155.1 Elephantulus edwardii
AAAACCTGAAAAAATTCCCAGGATTTTAGAACTAGCAGAGAATTCGAGCTACTGACCTGAACCTGAACCATTTGTTCACCAAAGCAAACAATTCAATGTTTCTGTATTTATTTTCCACACTATGTGTGAAAAATTCATACAAATCTAAAACAGCTAAGACAAGAAAGTGCTTTTTAGTAAGTACCTGTTAAAAATGGGGTAGTTCTAAAATTAGATATTATCATGTGTAGGAAAAGTATGATGCTAAAATGATTAAAATGATTAAATTAAAAATGATTAAATAATTAAAGTATGATTAAAATGAAAGTTTTCACTATACAGATATTTGAACAAAAAGTTGAAGATAAAGGACACAGGGTGAAATTACAGGCCCATAATGATTAATTATCAATGTATGGTTTTACAACAATTAAGAGCTCAGATGCTAACCAAAATGTTGGAGGAACTCTACTGAGAACCTCCACAGGACAAAGACCTGGAAACGTGTTCCTGTAATGACTACAGCTTAGAAAATGCTATAAGATAGTTCTACTCACACAGGAGACCCCTACAAGTCAAAGCTTACTGGACAGTACCTAAGAATAACAGCAATTATACGAAAGTCCCTAGTTGAAACAAATATTTCACATGCTATTAACCTAAAGGTTGTTGTTGTTATGTGCCGTCGAGTCGCCTGCGACTCATAGCGACCCTATGTACAACA
>NW_006399762.1:1041859-1044344 GCF_000299155.1 Elephantulus edwardii
GCTATTGTGAATAAAGCCACAATAAACATCAGTGTGCTTGTATATGCTTGGGTGGAAGTTCTTGTTTGTTTAGGGTATATTTCCAGTAGTAGAATTCTGGGTCAAATGATATTTTTATTTGCAAATTTTTGAGAAAGTACCATACTGCCTTCCATAGTGGTTGCACCATTTTACTATCTCACCAACAGTAAATAAGGGTTGCAGTTTCTCCATAACATAGCCAGCATTTGTTGTTTGCTGCTCTATTGAATTTTACTATTCTTACTGGGGTTATATGATATCTCATAGGTGTTTTGATTTGCATCTCTCTTAGAGCTAGAGATTTTGAACATATTCATGTGTTTGTTCATCATCTGAATGTATTCTCTGGTGAAGTGTCTGTTTATATCCTGTGCCCATTTTGCAATTAGGTCATCTTGTTGTGGTGCTCAAGTACTCTGTAAAATCTAGATATAAGTCCCTTATGAGATGTGTCATTACCAAATGTTTTTTCCCAGTCTGTGGATTCCCTTTTTACTCTGTTGGAGAAGTTTTTGAATATGCACAGGGGTTTGATTTTTAGAAGGTCCCATTGTCTATTTTATCCGTTCCTGGTTGTAGGTTTTTCAGGATGCTTGAAAAACTGTTCATAATGTAACTTTGTGCTTCTAGGGTGATTCCAAGCTTTTCTCTAATCAAGTTTATAGTCCTTTGCTTTGGTCCTATGTCTTTGATCCACTTTAAGTTGGTTTTTGTGTATTGTGTGAGGTGAGGTGTGGGTCTTGTTTGAGTTTTCTGCAGATAGTTTTCCAATTTTGCCAACACCATTTGTTAAATAATTTTTCGTTTCGCCACTTAACTGATTTCATCTCCTTGTCAAAATCAGTTGATCATAGATGGGCTGATTTCTGTGTTTTCAATTCTATTCCATTGATATATGTGTCTGTCATTGTACCAGTACCACACTGACTTGAACACCTCCATTGGAATATGTCTCCTGACTTTCTGACTGCTGGTACCAAGGGTATTACTTATGGATCAAAGGGGTTGGTGACAGTTTCAAACTTTTCTCCAACCATCATGATGTTGCCTCTTGATCCAGTAGTAAGAATCTTTGTTTTCTTGACATTGAGATGCAATCCATAATCAAGGATGTATTCTTTGATCTTTTTCAACAGGTGCTTCAAGGCTTCCTTATTTTTGGCAAGCAAGGTTGTGTCATTTGCATAACACAGGTTATTGATGAATCTCCCTCCAATCCTGATGCCACACTCCTCTTCCTAGAGTCTAGTTTCTAGAATAATTTGCTCAGCATTCAGACTGAATAGGTATGAAGAGAGAATTCGACCCTGACATAATCACTTCTTAATTTTAAGCCATGTTCCCCTGCTCTGTTCACACAGTAGCATAATTTAGGCATAAGTTTCACGTGAGCACGATTAAGTGTTTTGGCATTCTTAATCATCTCAATATTATGTTCAACTTGTTATGATCTACACAGTAAATGCCTTTTAATAGTCAATAAAACATAGTAGACATCCTGCTGGTATTCTTTACTTTCATCTAGGAGCCATCTGACATCAGCAATGATATCCTTGGTGCCATGGCCTCTTCAAATCCTGCTTGAACTTTTCTGTTAAGTCCCTATCAATTTACTATTCTAGCCATTTTTAAATAATATTCAGCAGTAGTTTTCTTGTATGTGATATTAATTATATTGTTCGATAGTTTCCACATTCTGTTGGACCACATTTCTGAGGAATGGGAACAAATATGGCCAGATGTGTCCTTCAAATTTCCTGGCATAGGCTAGTGAGTGCATCCAGGGCTGCATCTGTTACTTGAAACAAGTCAATTGGTATCACATCAATTCCTGGGGCCTTATTTTTTTTACCAATGCCTTTAGAGTAGCTTCAGCTATGTGAGCATTGACTCCTGCTCACATGGTACCTCCTGAAATTTTTCAGTGTCAGTTCTCTTTCGTACAGTAATTCTTTTTATTTCCTCCATCTTCTTTTGATACTTTATGGGTCATTCAATATATTGCCCATAGTATCTTTCAATATTGCAATTTGAGGCTTAAATTTGTTTTTCTGTTATCTTAGCTTGAAAAAATGCAGAGCAAGTGCTTCCCTTTTTTTTTTTTTTTTTGTGGTACCAAGAGTGAGATTTATTAAGGAAATAGTTACGGAGTAGGAGAGGCAAAACTATCTCACAATGAATTTTCAGGTTTAGTCCAACAATTCCAAACCAGGTTAATAGCAAAACATAATTCCTTAATTAGTCCTACTCATTGAGTTCTATTTGGTTTAAACAAGAGGTTCCCAGCCTACAACTGTTAATCAAATAAAAGATTTCAGTTGTTTATAACAAGAGGCTCCCTGCCCTCCAGTCAACTGTTAATAAAATAAAAAAATCTAATTTCCAGATCCCAACTGGTTTAAATAAGAGGTTCTTAGGCCTAAACAACTTTTAGTGCAAAAGATCCACCCAAAGTTTCCTAATT
>NW_006399762.1:1044444-1052880 GCF_000299155.1 Elephantulus edwardii
TGTGGCTTTATCTCAGAGCTCCTCTGGTCACACCTTGAAGTTTGTCCACAGTAATGTCACAGTCTCTCCACCACCATCACCCAGGTCTTGTTCCACTATCCCTCAAGTCTTGCTGCTTAGTGTGGGAAGCACTCTCTCTCATACCCTAGTCTGTTGATGATTAGCAAGGTGCCTTCTATGATGAGTTCTGATTTAATTTTTGTATATGGAACAAACTGATGATTGTTTTTTAATATAAATTTCTAAATCTCCAACACATACAGATTAGACAAATATATAAATATTTATTTACTTATGTTACTCTCAATTAACTTGCCTTTGCAACTTCATAAAAATATCAATTGATGGTATATATCTATTTCTGATTCACTATTCTTCATGTTTTAAATATATTTGTTGTTGTTGTTGTTGTTAGGTGCCACAGGGTTAAATAAAACTCATACCGACCCTATGAATAACAGAACTGTTATGTTCTTTACCATCCTCATCATCTCTGACATACTTAAGCCCATTGCTGCAGGCGTTGTGTCAATCCATATCTTAACTTCTTCCTATCTTTAACTGACTTTCCACATTTTCAAGCATAATGTCTTTTTATAAAGTATGAACATCCTTGCCTCTAAAGAGCAGTCTAGCTGCACTTTTTCCATGACATATTTGCTTGTTCTTTTGGAAATCCATAAGATATTCAGTACTCTTCTCCAAAACCACAATTCAAAGGCAATAATTCTTCCTCTGTCATCTTTCTTCATTGTACAACTCCCAGATACATAGCAAGTTATTGAAATGACTATAGCCTCAATCAGGTATACCTATGTCTTCAAGATAACATCATTGCTCCTTATTACTTTGGAGAGATCCCTAACAGTGGACTTGCTCAATGAAACATGTCCCATTATTGCTAGTACCAAGGATGTTGATTGTGAATCAACATAAGATGAAATAATAGTCAATTTCTAACCTTTCTCCATCTATCATGATGTTGCTTATTGGTCTGATGGTTAGGATTTTTATCTTGTCGATGTTGAGATACAATCCATATTGTAGGCTACTGTTTTTTATCCTCTGCAGCAAGTGTTTCAAGTCCTCTTCACTTTCAGCAAGCAATGGTGTGCAATCTGCATAGTACAGGTAGTTGATGAGTCTTCCTCTTATCCTGATGCCACATTCTTCTCCATAGGGCTAACTTTTCAAATTATTTGCTTAGTGTACAGATTGAATAGGTATAGATAAAGACTGCAACCTTAGTTTACACTTTTCCTGATTTTAAAAAATGCAGTGTTCTCTTTCTCTGTTTGGACAACAGCTTCTTGGTTTAGATCTAGACTTCAGATGAGCATTATTAAGTGTTCTGTAATTCTTATTCTTATCGATATCAGCCATAGTTTGTGATGGTCCTCATAATCAAATGCTTTTGTATAATCATTAAAGCACATATATACATTCTGCTGGTATTCTCTGCTGTTAGCCAGAATCCATCGGACATCAGCAATAACACCCTGGGTTCCCTGAACTCTTCTAAACCTAGCTTGAACCTTCTGGCAGTTCCCTGTCAATGAACTGTTGTTATAGGTGATTTTGAATGATAGTCAACAATATTTTGCTTGTATGTGATATTAATGATACTGTTCTGTAATTTCTACACTCTGTTGAATTATTTTTCTTGAAAATGGGAAGAAGGATGGATTTCCTCT
Source organism: Elephantulus edwardii (assembly GCF_000299155.1). Classification (NCBI taxonomy): domain Eukaryota; kingdom Metazoa; phylum Chordata; class Mammalia; order Macroscelidea; family Macroscelididae; genus Elephantulus; species Elephantulus edwardii. Next base: position 1,046,139 of record NW_006399762.1, read on the forward strand.
AGTCAGATAGTCAAGCAACTGCCCTCCAAATTTCCTGGATTAGACTGGTGGGCAAATGCAAGGTTGGTTAAAGCATGTCAATTGCTATCACATTGATTCTTGGACCATCATTTTTTGCCAATGCCTTCAGTGCAGCTTGAAGTAATTAGTCTCACTGGCTCTTATTTATATGGTACTTCCTGAAATTTTGCAGTGTCAACCAATTCTTTCTGGCTTTTTATTTTATTTTTTTTATTTTGGTTGTTTTGTTGTTCTAGTTGTTTGTTTGTTCAGATTTTTTTTTTTTTACAACTCTGTGTATTCTTTCTTCCTTTGATGCTTGCTGATCATTCAAGATTTTGCCCATGGTACCTTTCAATATTGCAACTCAGGGTTTGATTTTGGGTTTTGGTTGTTTAAACTTTAAAAGTACTGAGTGAATTCTCTTTTTATTCTCTGACTCCAGCACTTTGGACATTCTATTATAATGTTTTGCTTTGTCTTCCTGAGATGACTTTCAAATCTTCTGTTTATCTCTTTGACTTTGGCATTTGTTCCTTGAGTTTTGGCTTCTCATCACTCTGGTGCAACTTGCAGAGTCTCTTCTGACATGCATTTGGTGAGATAGATAGATAGACAGACAGACATAGATTACACACATACATACACATGTATGTATATATAGGCACATATATGTATACACACATATGTGTATACACACATATATATGTATATATACACACATATATATGTACACACACATTTTTTTAGGAACATCTTCAGACTACTTTCACAATAATTTTCTCTACATGTATAAATTACTGACTCCAACCTTGGTATAGAAGAATATTCTTAAATATTCATTTAAAAATAATACGGTTTACTTGGTTCCACAATCAACACTCTTGGTAACAGCAGCCAGGAAATCAAGAGACAAATTGCATTGGGAAAGTCAGCTGTGAGGGACCACTCAAGAGTACTAAAGAGCAACGACATCAGGCTGGAGACTAAGGTGAGCCTGATCCAGGGTATAGTCTTGCAATTACATGCTATGCATTGGAGAATTGGACAGTGAATAGGGATGATAGAAAGAGAATTGATGCCTTTGAGCTGTGGTGCTAGAGAAGAGTGTTGAATATACCATGGACTGCTAGGAGAACAAACAGGTTTGTCTTGGAGAGGGTGACATGTTGCAAGGAGGAACTGGTCCTTGGAGAGGGACATCATGTTTGGGAGAGTGGAGGGATGGCGCAGGAGAAGAAGACCCTCGATGAGATGGATCAATTTTGTGAGTGGAGCAGTGGGAATGAGTGTATTTGAGATGGTGAGGTTGGCACAGGATAGAATGGCATTTAGGGCCCTTGTACATAGGGTCTCGAGTCACAAGTGACTCAATGGCACATAACAACAAACAACAACATCTAATATCTAACTTCCCAATTATACATTATCCACAGACTATATTTCTTTCTATTCTTTTCCTGGACATTGAGTCTGTTTTTATTGCTTTCAATTTTCTTTTTTAAATTTCAGTTCTTATTGTCTTTCTATAGAAGAGGAATTAGGATAAAATTATCCAGCTAGAATGATCATTATAAACACCTCTAAGGAGGTCAACCATGAGTCTATGAGATGTACAGTGATTTTCAACCATTATCATGATGGGCAGGTAACATACAGATACACAGAGATACCCACACACATTTCTTTATTATGACAATATTCTCTTCTGATTGATTTTATATTGTTTTCAAAGCTCCTTCTCCGAGTCATGGTATTTTTAACGGCCTCATTAAAAGTTTGAGTTAGAAATTAATAATGAAAATTTTAAAAAAATGAGGTCTTTGAATCATGGTATTAGCAAAAAATAATGTACCATGAACTGACAAAAGAACAAACAAATTTGCCTTGACAGAAGTACACCAGAATGTTTCTTAATCTTGAGGATGGGGAGATTTTCTTTCATATACTTTGAGCATGCTATCAAGAATGACTAATCTTCTGAAAAGGACATAATGTCCAGTCAAGCAGGGGGTCAGAGGAAAAGAGGAAGATCTTGAAGTGAGCTAAGTTGGCACATAACTGTAATAATGGACACCCTCACACTAAAGATTCTGAAGATGGCATAGAATATTCCATTCTGTCCTACATATGGTTGTCATAATTTGCAACCAACTCCATGAGACCTAACAATAACAACAGCAGCATAATCCATTCTCATTAGAATTCCTATGCCATATTGTTACCATCTGTCATTGTTAAGTACTGTTGAGATGACTCTGATTCATAGCAATACTGTGTACAACAGATTAAAACCTTGCCCATTCCTGCCCTATCCTCACAATCTCCAAATGTGCACAAATCCAGTCTTCCCTACTAAATGCATACAAAATGATTAATATGTTAACTTAATAAGTAAATTTAACCTTTATAAATATAGTAGGTAAAGCATATATTAATATTTCTGTTTTAATGTTAAGTGTCATTGATGGAGAAATGAAAAATAAGTATCATAGTGTTTCAGGAACAACCAAAAAAAATGAAGGTAAAGAAAATGTTTATAAGAAAAAAAAAAGTATAAAAATAAAGCACTCAAAGTTTCAGGAGAGTGAAAACCATCAATTTGAAAATACTTCAAATGGTGTGAGAGATGTAGAGATGAGACCATGTAGTCTCCCACTTTTAATTACATGTCATCAAAAGAGCCATGGACTGATCCTATCATGATTCCACAATAGAAAGGACCATAAGTTTGTCTCAATAAGAAGCAACCTGAGAGGAGTGTTAAGTGGAAACAAATGGATTGGGGTTATGCGTAAATATGTAAATGCAATTACCGGACCCATCTCTGAGGACTTCTGGATCACCTCAGAACGACTATTTTCTTAGCTATCTCTGATAAGGTTAGCATGGTAACAAATCATAGAACTATCTATCCAAATCACCTTGATTGCACTAGTAATTGACTGATTTTAAAGAAACCATGAACCCAGAAAAGGTAAACATGCTTATCCAGTGTCCAGGTCCACCTGTCCTAGGAAATGAACTCAGGATCAACTGCTGTGTGAATACTGTTACACATCTTTGTCACTTTCCAAGGGAGATTTTGTGGCTTAATAAACAAAGAGCTGTGCTGCCAAGTCAAAGTCACCTGGTTAGAATGCACCAGTTGCTCCCCAAAAGAAAGATGGATAATATCCTCCCATTCAATTCAGAGCCTCTGATAATCAGATAAGTTCTGATTGACTGGCAATGAGAATTTTTAGAGCATCACTTTCCTGGAGATATCAGCCTGTTTAGAGTCAGAAAGAGGTGTTATTTTTCTCTTCATGGCACCATAAGAGTGTGTCTATATTGTTCTGGAGGGTGGAGGGGATGAAAAGAGAGTATTACTAATGATGTTAATCAAGGTCTTGGTTTCTTCAGGCTACTGTAACAAAGTTTTGCAAGCGGTTCTGGAGGATGAGTTCAGAGTGTTGAAGGACCAGCTCTAGTTAAAGACACAAGATTGTCCTTGTGTGCCCCAAGTGCTCCACAGTTTGTGGTTATGGAAGTTCAATCTTAATGGTTATATTCCTTCTAAATCAGCCTTTCCACTTCATTTTCCCCCTCTGTGAGACTTTTTCTTCTTCTTCCATGAGGATATTCAATAATCTTGTTATATCAGGACCCACCCTACTCGAGTACAGCCTCTTAATAGCTAATTACCTCTTAAAATGAAATGGGGGGGAGGAAGAAGTACAATATTAACAGGAACAGAACTTTAAGACAGTGGGGATAAGTAAAGTAGGGAAAATATGGAAGGAAAAACCGGATATTTAGTTTGTCTTACTGCACCTCCACCACTGACTTTACACTGGAAGTTGAAAGAGAGAAAAGGATTATCTTTACTTTTCCCTCCATTCTACTAGTAAAATATTCCATGAAATTTTGTCTGGACAGTATGGATGGTGTAATAGGTCTGAAATTCTCAGTTTTACTTACATTAACTCTCAGGACTCTTCTTGACAAACCTGGTAAAGATTCACCTGAAAAACAATGCTGAGAATATTTCCTTTAAAGAGTTTATTTTGTCTTCAATTATGTTATTTACCATAAAAAATATTACCTTTGGTTCAAATGAGCACACTGAAATTATCTTCAGTGACAACGTTCATTTGTACCGGGATTGATTACCAAAAACTGATATATTAGCTGTCTCAATAACCACATGACCAATCAGCCCACCCTCTCATTCTCCACTCTCAAGTCAATTATTCTCTAAAAGTTCACGTACTCCAAAAATATCTTTCTTCATTCCTTTGTTGTTGTTTTCAAATGCTATTAAGTCAGCCCACCCCGACACTATCTTTATAGTCTTTACTATCTTCAGCCACTGTGGAAATTAATCTCTATCTTGCTTAGTCTTCTTACCTTTTACTAATGCTCTACTTTATCAAGTGTAGTATTCTTTTCCAAGGACTAGTGTCTCCTGATAGTACCTCCAAAACACATGAGAAAAAATCTTGTCATCCTTACTTCTCTGAAGCATTCTCGCTATACGTTTTCCAAGACATACATGTTCATTCTTCTAGCAGTTTGTGGTATATTCAGTATTTTCCACCAATACCATATTTGCATTGTATCAATTCTTCTCCTGTCTTCCTTCATTATTTTCCAGCTTTTACATGCAAATAAAAAAGACCAGTAACTGGAAATACCAGGATTACAGACAAGGAAACTTTAGTCTTCAAAGTTCTCACCCTTTTTTTTTCTTCAATAGATCTTTTACAACAGATTTGTCCATTGAAATATATTATTTAATTGTTTCATGGGCATTGAGTATGGATTTATCATGATGCTTACTGGTTTAATAGTAAACTTTTTTTTTATTTCTTTATGTTGAGATGTAATCTATACCAGACATTATAGTCTATCAGTAAATGTTTACCAGTAAATGTTTGAAGTCTTTTTTTCATTTTAAACAAGCAAAGTTTTGTCATCTGCATATCACAAGTTTTTAATAAATCTTCCTCATATCCTGATGTTATGTTCTTCTTACAAATTCTTGGGTTATTTGCTCAGCATATTGATTGAATAATCATGGTGAAAGAATACACCCTTGGTATAAATCTTTCTTGAAGATAAACCACACAATTTGTGCTTGCCCTGTTTGAAAAACTGTCTCTTCATTTATGCACAGGTACATTCACTGACTTTCATGACTATTGACTCAGAACCAACACATTCTCCAGTCAGTTTTCAGAGGCTGTAAATTGCACACAAGGAAACTGCTTATCTACATAGTAGAGAGAATTTGAACAACCTGACTTTGAGTTTGCAGCACCATTCCCTATCAACTAGGACATTTAAGGATTCTGGGATTCCAATTACTTACAATGTTAATTCTAATTTATTACTATTCACACAAAACAATGCCTTCCATGATCAACCTTATTTAACTATGCAAACCATGTTTGCATGTTTAAATATAATTTATAAACATGAGTAAACAGCATTTTATTATCTACTTTCACCCAAAATTCATATAACATTAGGAATGAAATTTCTTGTTCATGTAGTCACCTGAAGTTACTTGAATTTATGTTAGGTTTTTTTGTCAGATGATTTTGACTTCAGTAAAATTTTACTTGTACATGATGATAATGATATTGCTCTATAATTTCTGCCTTCTTTTGTGTCATCTTTCTCTGGAATGTGCAAAAATATGGACCTCTTTCAGCCAGTCATTCAGGATCTATCTTCAAACCCCAGAGGACGTTATGTAGCATGAAATATCTCAGTCACAAAAGGACAAACACTGCATAATGCCGCTGTGTAAAGTGAGACTGACATCAGGGTTGGAGGAAACAAACAAAAGAGGGGATAAATAATCTATACTGTATTGAAACAGATGAGCTAGAAAACTGTTGAAAAGGGATATAGATTACATATTACTGGCATGCCAAGAGTCCAGAATGAAAGTTGCACAGTGGAGTGGACTGGGACTTGGGGGTGGGGATTGTATAACAATGATTTTTTTTTTTACTTTTCAAAGGGAAAAGCAAACTGGGGAGGGGTGGGAGGAGGGAAAGTGTGCAACAGTGAATGAATGGAAATCCAAAGACTGTAAACTTTCATTAAAATTAATAAAAAATAGTATAGGCATTCATGAGTGCTTCCATTATTGCATCCATTTGTTGAAACATCTTAATTGCTATTCTACCATTGTGGAGACCTGTTTTTGGTTGATGCCTTCAATGTAGCTTAAATGTTCTCCTTCAATACTTTTGGGTTTTTTAAAAAAATTATATGTTATTAGAGATAGAGCCCAGATGGAACACAAATTGTTATATTATAAAGGTAGAGACAGATTGATGATCAACCAAAATGAGAAGAAACAGCTACAATCATCATTTAATAGTTGGAATATGGAATAAAAGATTTATGGATGTTGGAAAACTAGAAGGAAATGGAATGAATGAAAATGGACATTCAAAGCATCAATGAGATGAGAGGGACCGGCTTTGGTCACTTTGAATCAAACAATCACATGGTATACTATGCCAGAAATGAAAAAGATATAAGAATGGTGTTACATTCATAGACGCAGACAAAGAGACAATTTCAAGCTCTATCCGGAAGTACAATATTGTTGTTGTTGTTGTTGTTGTTATGTGCCGTCAAGTCACTTGCTACTCATAGCGACCCTATGTACAACAGCCCTAAACTCCGCTCTGTCCTGTGCCAATCGCACTGTCTCTGACACTCCCATCCTGATTAC
>NW_006399762.1:1053064-1066435 GCF_000299155.1 Elephantulus edwardii
TTTTCCTTAGCTTCAGCTTGAACTTACATATGAGTAGTTGGCGGTCTGTTCCACAATCAGCACCTGGCCTAGTTTTCACAGCTGATATTGAGCTTCTCCAGCTGTTCTTTCCACAGATGTAATCGATCTGATTCCTATGCATACCATCAGGTTAAATCCAAGTATATAACCTGCGTTTATGTCTCTTAAAAAACATATTTGCGATGAATAAGTCATTATGCTAAATTCAATCATTCTCTCTCCTGCTCCATTTCTGTCACCGAGTCCATGTTTTCCAACTACTGACTCTTCTTCTCTGTTCCCAACTTTTGCATCCCAGTCACCAATTATTACCAATTCATCTTGATTGCATGTTCGACAGTGTTAAAATATTATACATGTGCATACACGGAAGATCTGTTAATATGACTATTACTCAAAATATGCACCCAACAGCCAAAGTCAAAGAAAAAGAAAGCTTTTTTATCAAATTTGCAATCCAGAGTTAACCAAATTTACAATCACAATGTATCAGTGAAAACTGGTGACTGAAGTACAAAAGTTGGAAACAGTGTATAGGGAAGGGGAGTTGGGAAATACAGACGTGGTGACAGAAAAAGGCCAGTAATAGATTGATAGAATTTTGTATGTTCAATGATTATTCGTAGCAAATCATTTGTAAAAAAACAAAAACAGTAATTTTACACATGAAGTTCACCAGATGCACTGCATAGGACTCAGATTCACTACATCTGTGGAAAGAATCATTGGAGAAACTCAGTATCAATAGTCAAAATCAAACTAAGCTCCAGCTCTGGAACAGTCCATCAATTACTCATGTTCAAGTTCAAATAGAGGTTGAAGAAAATGAAAACAAAATCAGAGAATCAAAAGGTGATCTTTATTCCTTCTGAACTTCAAAAGCATCTTAAAAAATAAGTTTGAAGCACTGAACAGAAATTATTTGAGTAAGCCAGATGAGTTGTGGGATGACATCAAGAATATAATCCCTGAAGATAGCAAAGGGTTACTACAAAGACAGAGTAGAAAGAAAAAACTCAAAATGGATGCAGAAGAGACTATGAAAATCACAGTATAGCGCTAAGAAGTCAAAACAATGGAAAGAGATGTAAAAGTAAAAAAAGCTGAAGAAGACAAAGCAAAGTACCATAATGAAATATGTAGAAAACTAGAATTGGAGAATAAAGTGGGGGAAATTCACCCAGCATTTCTCAGATTTAAGATTGACAAACTCATTCAAGCCTCCTGTTGCAATACTTAAAGTTTCTATGGGCAAAAATTGAACGATATAGAAAACATCAAAAGAATATGGAGGGAATACACAGAATCACTGTATCAAAACACAAAGTCCTACTCATTGAGTTCTATTTGGTTTAAACAAGAGGTTCCCAGCCTACAAATGTTAATCAAATAAAAGATTTCAGTTGTTTATAACAAGAGGCTCCCCGCCCTCCAGTCAACTGTTAATAAAATAGAAAAATCTAATTTCCAGATCCCAACTGGTTTAAATAAGAGGTTCTTAGGCCTAAACAACTTTTAGTGCAAAAGATCCACCCAAAGTTTCCTAATTTGTTTAAACAAGAGGCTTTCAGCCCACAACTAATTGTTAATCATTAAAAAAACCCACCCACCAAGTCTGATTTGGTTTAAACAAGAAACTCCAAAACCCCCAATCGACTGTTAGTCCAATCCTGGTTAATCAAATCCTTGGTTTGGGTCTGGGAGCCTCTTATTTAAAGCAGTTAGGATCTGGATAGCAGGTCTATATTATGTGATTAACAGTCAGTTAGAGGCTAGGAGCCCCTTGTTTGAAACAGTTGATATCTGAAAGCTGATTCTTTTTATATGATTAATAGTCAGTTGGGCTTGGAGCTTCTTGCTTAAATTAGGATCTTTTGGGTATTTCTTTATGATTTACAATCAGACGAGGCTGATAGGCTGTGGAGTCAGATTTGGTATTAGAGCTATAAACTAAATTGTTAGTTTGTTGTATTTGGGGAATACATTGTTCTAATTGGTACACCACTTGTGTGTTAGTTTTCTATTCTGATAAAACTGTGATACTGAAAGCTATGCTGTGATACTGAAAGCTATGCCACCAGTATTTTAAATGCCACAAAGGTTACCCATGGTAGACAGGTTTTAGTAGTGATTCCAGATTAAGAGAAACTATGAAGAAAGAATTGCCACCCATTTCTTAAATAACAAGCCTCTGAAAACTCTAGGAACAGTGGTGGAAAACAGATAGTTACATTATGAGAGGTAGACCTCAGACTGGAAGGCAGTTGAAATGAAAAAAATTTATGGCACACATCTTTAATAATTGGAACATAAAATGTATGAAGCATGGATGTTGGAAAATTAGAAATTATAAAAAAATTATATAGAACATGCGAACATTCTAGGCATTACTGAGATGAGATGGACTGATTTTGCCCACTTTGTATCAGATAATGACATAGCATGCTATCCTGGCAATGAAAAACAGAAGAAGAATGGTGTTTCATTTGTAGTCAAAAAGTAAATTTCAAATTCTATTCTGAAGTACAATGCTGTGAAAGATGAGTTGGACGCACTGAAGAAGCAATGTAATAGTTAAGTATGGACTTGGTGACAGAAATGAAGGTGGAAGTAGAATGATCAAATTTTATATTTTCAATGATGTATTCATTACAAATCCTCTTAAAAAAACACATATGGTGACTTTGCACATAAACCTCACCTGAAGGGCTGCATAGGAATCAGATTGACTACGTCTGTGGAAAGAATCATTGAAAAAGCTCAATATCAGCAGTCAAAACTAGGTCAGGACAGACTATGGGTCAGATGATCAATTACTCACATGCAAATTCAAATTGAGGCTGAAGAAAATTTTTAAAAGTCCATAAAAATAAAAATAAGATCTTGAATCTGTTCCACCTGGATTTCAAGATCATCTTAAGAATACGTTTGAAACATTGAACGTGAATGATTGAAAACCAGAGAGTTGGGGATAATATAAAGGATATCAGCCATGAAGAGATCAGAATGTTATTACAAAGACAGAAGAGAAAAGGAAAAAAGTGGACGTCAGAAGAGACTTTGAAAATTGAACTAGAGCATCAAGAAGCCAAAACAAAGGGAAAACATGCTGAAGTAAAAGAGATGAACAGATTTCAAAGGGCAGCCCAAAAATAATCAAAGAGAAAAAATTGCTTTGCATTTCTCTAGGTGAGATAACTGGAAAACAAAAATTTAAGCCTCAAATCAAAATGTTGAAAGATGCTATGAGCAATATTTTGAATGATGCAGAAAGCATCAAAAGAAGATAGAATACACAGAGTTACTATACCAAAACCACCTGATTGATGCTGCAAAATTTCAGCAAGTAAGCAGGAGCCAATGGTAATGAAGTAGAAGTTGAAGTTACGCTAAAGGCATTGGCAAAAAATAAGAACCCAGGAATCTATGGGATACTGAATGACTTATTTCAATTAGCAGGTACAGCCCTGGATGCACTCACAGTCTATGCCAGGAACGTTGGCGAATAACTGTCTAACCAACAGTTTGGAAGTGGTTCCTTTTGATTTTCTAATTTTGGACCATGGAATATTTCTTAATAATAGTTTTACCTTCATTGTTACTTTTGAAATCTTCTGTTCAACTCCTTTAATTATCATTTCTACATTTTACTTTAGCATCTCTATATGAAAGAGGTCTGGTGGTTTAGTAGTAAGGAGTAGCACGAATTCAACTAGAAAGAAAGATAGGCAATCTCTTCTTGTGGGATATCTTGACACTGAAAATCTACTGGAGGATCAGCTATACTATTGTTGATTCAATAATACTTAAAATAGCAAAAGCACATTGAATAGCAAGTTTTAAAATATCTTGTGATATACATTTTTTATCTTTTCTGTTTTTTTCTTTGTTTTTGTTAACCTTGTGTTTTCTACCAAGTGGAGCTCTGGTAAAATACTGGTTTGAGCACTTAACTATAAATTCAACAATTCATGGGAGAAAAACGTAATCTGTTCTATTCTATCCTACATGCTTGCAATTAGTTCGAATTAACCCTCAGGGTGGTTTTTGCTTTGTTTTGTTTTTTCTTTTTGTTTGATGTCCTTAATATCAGACCACAACACACCTGGGCATAAGTGATTTGTCTTGGATGCACTAAATTTGTTCTTGAGGCAGTCTCTAAATTCTGGTAGGATATAGTCAAAGTCATAATTTGGCTCTCATGGGTACATGTTTCTTTTCTTCAGTTTCAATTTCATTTTATAAACAAGCTATTGATGATCTGGTGCACCATTGGCTCCTAGCCTTGCTCTGACTGATGATAATCAACTTGTCAGTTGTTTCTTTTCACTGCTCTGGTTCTTCTACCAATTCTATTGGGTGAAGTTCATGTTTTGTTTTTATAAAATTCAATATGGTGATGGTCATATTTTTTATTTTTAATCCACTGCAACTGAGTTGATTCCAACTCCCATTAATCCTATGGGTCAAAGTAGTAGTTTCATGGAGTATCTGAGGCTACAAATCTTTATAGAGTAGACCCCCTCATCTTTTTCCTTGGGAGCAGCTGCTGATTTCAAAGTGTTGTATTTTAGCTGGCAGTATAACCATCTGTGCTACATGGTCATCATTTCTGTTGCGGAAAAAAATATTTCTAATATATAACTTGTTGGTTATACAAAATCCTATTATTTTTTATTTTATGGAGTTGTTCCTATCACCAAGGTCATATTTTTCAGTACTTCTTTGTTTCTACCTTTCTCATTTTAATTAGTAGTAATTATCACTCCATATTTAATGTATATATATTAAAAAGAAGTTTGTGTGTAAACTTGAATAATCTATTAATGGATCTTTCTTATAAGTATATCAATATTATTGTGTCATTGACAGTACTGTATTCAGGATAGATCTTGAAATGTTCTCTTTGTGAAAAAAGCAATGGCATTTTTCTTCAATTTGTCATTTTTGGCATCATAGATAATATTATCTACTTCAAAATGTCAAGTACCAAGCCATTTTTGCTCTCTAAGACTTAGTCTTGAGCTTTCTTCTCATTTTTTATAACTATAAATTTTCTTTGATTCATGTTTTCTATATTCCATAAGTTTAGCTAAATAAGGATGACAGAAAAATCGTGCTTTTGACATATAGTGCTGAAAAGATTATTTATAATCCCATGAACTACCAAAAGAACAAACAAATATGTCTAGAGGAAAGTGCGATTAGGGTGAACCTAAGAGGCAAAGTCAGTGATGCTCCATCTCACTTACTTTGAATATGTTGTGAACAGGGACCAGTACTTAGAAAAAGAAATCATGTTTGGAAAAGTACAGATCACCTAAGGAGAAGAAGACCCTCACAAAATAGATTAACACAGTGATTGTTGCAATAAACTCAAGTATATAAGATGGTGAAAATGGCACAGGATAGGGCAGGGTTCATATGTGTTATTTATAGGGTTGCTATGAGTCAAAGTTACTCAGTGTCACCTGACAATAACAACAACAACATTCTATATTTGAATTATTAATCAATGTTTTTATCTATTTCTTCCAATTTGAGTCAAAATGCATCATCAAGCAAAATTTCTGGAAGTCTTACTCCATTTATATCACATTTGCAGAAGCAGATCTTTCATATTTTGAATGTCTAACTTGAAGGACTTCTGGTACTAGGTCAGACAAGGCTGTGCTGTTATTAAGGTTCTCGCTGCCAGATTTTTTCAGAAATAGATCATCATAACCTCCTGAATTCCATCCACCATAGGTGTTATTTTTGTTGTAATGAGCCATAGACTCAACTTCAACTCATAGGAGTCCTATGCACAGTAGCCCTGAACCTTGCAATATCTGAGCCAATCTCACTGTCTGACACATCTACACCCATTACCCCAGTTATTGTGTCAATCCATCTCATTGAGGGTCTTCCTCTCTTGTGCTGTCCCTCAAATCTTCAAAAGATGATGTCCTTCTCCAAACACATGTCCTTCCTGGCAACATGCTTGAAGTATATAAAACAGAGCTTCAATATCTTTGCCTCCAAGGAGCAACTTGGTTCACCCTCTCCAAGACAGATGTGTTTGTTCTCTTGGCAGTCCTTGGTATGTTCAATATTTTCTCCAGCACCACAACTCAAAGACTTCAAGTTTTCTCTGACATCCTTAGTCATTGCTCAGCTCTCTGATATCTAGCAAGTAATTGTGAAGAATATGGCCTAGATTAGGTACATTTTACTCTCTATACTGACGTCTTTGCTCTTCAGTGTTCTGGAGAGGTCATGAATGCAGATTTTCCTATTTCACCTTTTGATTTTCTGACTGCTGGTGCAAAGAATATTTATTGTGAAACAAGTAAACTGAAATTGTTAACTATCTCAATCTTTTCTCCATCTATCATGGTGCTATCAGTTGGCCTAGTGGTAAGAATCTTTGTCTTCTTTCTGTTGAGCTTGAATTCATATTGAAGACCACAGTCCTTGACCTGCAACAAATACTTTAGGTCCTCCTCATTTTGGGCAAGCAAGGTTGTGTCACCTGCATAATGCAGGTTATTGATAAATCTTCCTCCAATCCTGATGCCACATTCCTTCTCATAAAGTCTAGCCTCCTGAATGATCTGTTCAGCATATATATTGAAAAGATGTGAGGACAGAAGTCATCCTTGATGCACTCCTTTCTTGATTTTCAATCATGCAGTGTTTCCTTGCTCTGCTTTGATAACTGCTTTCTGGTCCAAGTATAGGTTTCACATGAGCACACTTTAGGGTTCTGAGATCCCCATTCTTCTTAAGGTTAGCCGCAATTGGTTGTAATCCACACAATCAAATGCCTTTGCATAGTCAATGAAACACATTTAGACATTTCTCTGGTACTCTCTGCTTTCAGCCAAGATCCGTCTGACATTGGCTATGATGTCTCAAGTGCCGTGACCTCTTCTAAACCCAGCTTATACTTTTGACAGTATTCTGTTGATGTACTGTTCCAGTCATATTTAGATAATCTTCAGCAGGATTTTTCTTGTGTATGATATTAGTGATATTGTTTGATAATTTCCACCATATGTCAAACCATCTTATAGTTTTTAAAATAAGAATAATATTACTTTATTATAGTTAGTTGGCTAGATTTTCTCTAGATTTCTTGGCACAAGCTGGTGAGCATGTCCAGGGCTGAATCTGTTTTTTGAAATATGTCAACTAGTGTTCTATCAACTCTTGTGACCTTGGTTTTTGCCAATTCCTTCAGAGCAGCTTGAGCTTTCTCCTTCATCACCATTGCCTCTTGATCACATACTTTCATTGATTTTTTTTTTTGTCATCTAAATTGTTTTGGTACAGTTACTCTGTGTACTCCATGCATCCTCTTTTGATGTTTCCTAGATCATTCAGTATTCTGCCCACAATGTCCTGAAGTATTTCAATTTGAAGCTTGACTTTTTTCTTCAGTTCTTTCAGCTTAAGAAGTGTCGAGTGAGCTTGTCCCTTTCGATTTTAGTACTCCAACTCTTAGCACATCACTACAATAAGTTTCTTTGCATTTAAAATACTTGTGGCACAATTTCCAACTTCATAGCAATATATAAGTTGTCAAAGTACAGCAAACTAAAAGATGATTGCAAGCCTTCATTCCCTGGAATCCCTAATCTCTTATATCCCCATTTTCCCTCTACAACACTGCTTTCCTATTCCTCTCCCAATGTCCTTGTGTCAGAATCACTCATATTTGACCCTCCATTAAGTTTTTGAAGCTATACATTTCTTGGGAGAAGATTGTCCATCTTTCTTTTGTGGATCTGCTGGTGGATTTGAAATTTCAAATGGCCATAACTTTTGGATTAGCCCCACAAATCCTTATAGATCAAATCATTAGGAGTAAACCAAGTCATCAAAGAAGGTTTTGCAGTGTATAGGAACTATTCATTCTTTCAAATGGTTCTCTAATTAGTGAAGATGGAATTAAGGAAGAGTTGAAAAAATGAAGGTTGTTTTAATATCTGCTGACTATCCCACACATCTTTAGCTCTATCCCTGCCATTTCTCTGCCACCACCATGTCATCCTGACCAGTCACAAATATTAAGAAAGAAGTTAATGACAATTTGAAAGAATAAATCTCCTGTACCAGCGATGAACTAGATTGGTGTTGTTATTGGGTCTGACATCTGGCCATTTCATCCTTATGATTTAATTCTGTGCTACACAAAATATGGTCCATGGGCAGCAGCATCAACATCTGATTATTAAATTTGCAGACTCTCTGGACTCCATCTCAGGCCCACTAGTCTCTGGGGACTTAAAGATACTGTAAAGTTTGAGGAGCTCTGCTGTCACTTTACAGAGCTGAACATCACCAGCAAGTTCCTAGCAGGTGATATGCAGTTGCAGTAAGTGTGTAAGTTGATCTCCTGCTCTTTTTAATAGCAGGAATCATGGGGATATCTGCTGAGCACCTTTGTTCCTATCTGGTCCATATGAAATCATAAGAGAAGAATGTACTGGCAGCAGAAATAGCCAAAGCTGGAAGCAAGCTTTTCTTTGTTACCCTCATATGTTCTCAGCTGCTTTCAGACTTCAAAAATGAACTTTCTGGTTTTAGCATTCAGACCATGTTATAGTCATTATGAGAGAATGATGTCTGAACCCTGCGCAGGCATCATTTTGACAACTTTCTTATTATATAGCAAAGCAAAAGGCTTTGCAATGTAATTACCACCAAAATGACAGAAATACCTATGTATGACTATTTCCTAGATTTTTAGATTAAAATGGTGCACAAAGAGGGTCTGGACATTAGTGGATATTGTCAAGTAATTTTGCAACTTTCATTTATTCTTTAGAAATAAAAACTTGAGATTTAGTGATGAAAAATAAATATATTGATGACTCAAGAGCAACATCATCACCTAGAATGAAAGAATGGTCAATCAGTACCCAAACAGGGATTCAAACTACAGCTCATATGTAACTACTTATAGAAAAAGGACATTATAGAAAAGGACTTAGGAATTTTCAGGGACTGAGGGAAGCTTGTGTCCCCCTAGGTGCGGACCAACCAACAATAGTTGACATCAAGTTAATTCTAGCTCTGTGTGCCACAGTAGAATTGTGTTCCATAAGCTTTTTAATGACTGTTTTCTCAGAAATATGTCACCAGTTCTCTCATTCAAGGCACCTCTGAGTAGATGCAATCTTCCAACATTTTGATTAATAGATTAACCATTAATATTAACCAGTTCTGTCAAACAAGATATCATATAAGAATTCCATGTTTGAAGATAGAAAAAGACTGCAATCCTCACATCTCCTTTAAATTGAAAAAAAAAATCACTAATGTTTCCCCTACCAAATCAGCCTACTTTAAGAACAGAATAGAAAGTTGTATGTATTTGTTATGAATTCTCAATGAACAGAGAAAGAACCTTAATAAATACTGTGTAAGAGAGTCCAAGAAATTATTTAGAATTTTCTTTTAAATATTTTAGCCCAAGTCGGGTAAGGCCACATTCTAGTAAAATATTTTGCCAACATCCTCTGTATTGAGTAACTTCTTTACTTTTGATTTTCCAATAGAAATGCAAATATTGACTGGAAATCCATGTTCTTTATAAACTTTCATTAAAATCACAATTAAAAAGGAGAAAAAAAAGAAATATAGTTGAGCTTTATTCCCCAAGAATTTTCACACTTTTTTACTACCTTTTTTTGCCCCCCCCCTTTTTTTTACTAGTTTTGGCAACCTCATGAGAATAAGATAAAGTGACTGTGGGAAAAGAATAAATGTATGTATCATTTCTATAAGTGTATTTATCAATCCATATTTAAGTCCTTAAGTTTTATAACAATATCAGAAACATTCATAGGATAAAAATATAAGAACGTAAGAAAATTTGATCTGTATAATGTCTTGTTTACATAGACAATTATCTTTATAATTTCTCTAATTCTAACCATTATGGGTTTGAGTGTTTTTTGGTTGGTGATATTGTTGTTTGACAATTCTTTATACTGATATACACATACTACTGTTTATGTGTAGACATTCACTGGGAAAAGATTCTTTGACATCCTTCCTACAGTTAAATTCAAAATTCTGTGCAGTACAAACAAAAATACTCTGTTTGAAAATGCATGCAACTCTCCTTACTCAGAAAAAGTTCAATAGGCTAATTGCTATTTTGGATGGGGATAGAAGATTAACGTAGATGAAGCAGTAAAAATGTCTTTGTTCAATAAATAATATATGCCCAGCTCATATAACTTAACTCTGTGCATACGTAGTGTGGTTCAGAGGAAGTTTTCTTACCCTCCATGTGAGAGATAAGTTCATTTCAAGCCAACGCACCAGAGGATCTCTACCCACTTACTTGTCAGTGGAAGTTTGCCTTTTCCTATTGATACTAAGCAGGTTTTAACAGAGCTTTCCAACTGAAATGGACTAAGAAAAAGATTTGGTAATCTATTTCCAAAAATCTGCTAGTTCTATGACTCATAATAGTGAGATCCATTGTACTTGAAGTTTTCATGAGTTGGGACCGAGCCTGAGGCAGCTAATAACAGCAATGTGTGTGTGTGTGTGTGTGTGTGTGTGTGTGTGTGTGTGTGTGTGTAATGTTACTGTTGTTACTGTGTTCCACTGCATAAACTCCAACTCACAGAACTTTGTCTAATAGATAACTAACCCGAAGGGTTTCATATGCTGTAATCTTTATTAGAACAAATTGTCAGATCTTTCATCACTTAGAGCTAGCAGTAAGGTAAGTCTCCACTGCTGACCTTCAGGCTAGTAGTCAATCTCTCAACCATCATACTACTAGCCTTTATTATACAATGGAAACTGAGAGGCTGGTCTTATCCTCAACTACACAAACCTTGAATCCCATTTGCCACTGAGAGAAAGAAAACGGCCCTGGTCCTTATTGACTTTGACCTAGTCAGGCAAAATGTAAAAAGTCAGATCTGGATTGCTAATGATATTACTTTTCCCTCAGAACCTCAAAAAAAGTTCCTTTTAAGGTCACCATATCCATCCATCAACAGCACTGAAAGCCAGTGGTAAGAAGAGAGTGCCTACAGGAGAAGGAGGAGTTAGCACTCATCCACTCACACACTACATAATCGGGACAGACCAATTTGGTGTTAGGTGTTTAGGTAAAGTTGCATAGGCTTCATGAATAATGTTATCAGGAAAATTCTCTATAAGTCATCCTGATCTCATGAGTTTTTTTCTTTAAATCTATTTTTTTAAATTTCACATTGCATGTCTGCCTAGATCATTTGCCTATATGAAAGAAAAAAGTATGCTACAATGCCATAAAAGTTTAATTAAAAGTAGAAGAGAATTCTAATCCATCATTTCTACACTTGTACTTTTTTTACTCAATCCCAAAATGAACAGTAGGTTGGGGGCAAAATGTTAAATTTAACTGCTTCTTTGAATTTTGAAAAAGATTTAAAATTATCAGCTACTGATATCCGGGGACATTGTTAAGTAAAATTCTACAGTAATTGTGCTTAGCAGCAGCTTTTTAAAATAATTGATGGTTGTTGTTGTTGCTGTTGTTATGTGCTGTCGAGTCGCTTACGACTCATAGCAACTCTATGTACAACAGCCCTAAACTCCGCTCTGTCCTGTACCAATCGCACTGTCTCTGACACTCCCATCCCAATTATCCCAGTCACTGAATCAATACACCTCATAGAGGGTCTTCCTCTCCTATGCTGTCCCTCCACCCTCCCAAGCATGATGTCCGTCTCCAAGGACCTGTCCCTCCTTACAACATGTCCAAAGTACGTCAGACAAAGCCCCAGAATCCTCGCCTCCAAGGAGTAGCCTGGTTTAACCCTCTCCAGGTGAATTTGTTTGTTTTCTTGGCAGTCCATAGTACATTCAATACTCTTCTCCAGAACCACAGCTCAAAGGCATCAATTCTCCTTCTATCATCCCTAGTCATTGTCCAACTCTCTGATACATAACAAGTAATTGAAAAGACCATGGCCTGTATCAGACGCACCTCAGTTTCCAAAGAGACATCCTTGCCCTTCAGTACATTGGAGAGGTCCCTAACAGCAGACTCTCCCATCACAATATGTTTTTGGATTTCCTGGCTGCTGGTGCCAAGGGTGTTGACTGTGGAGCTGAGCAAACTGAGGCTGTGAACAATCTCAATATCTTCGTCATCCTTCCTGACGCTGCCAGTTGGCCTAGTGGTGAGAATCTTTGTCTTCTTGACATTGAGCCTCAGTCCATAGTGAAGGCTGCAGTCCTTGACCCTCTGCAGCAAGTGCATGAGGTCCTCCTCAGTTTCAGCAAATAGGGTGGTGGCATCTGCATATTGCAGATTGTTAATAGATCTTCCACCAATCCTGACGCCACCCTTCTCCTCATAGAGCCCAGCCTCTCAGATAATTTGCTCTGCATACAGGTTGAAAAGGTTTGGAGATAGGACACATACCTGCAAACACCCTTCCCAATTTTGAACCATGCAGTGTTACCCTGCTCTGTTCTGATGTCTGCCTCTTGGTCCAATTATAGGTTTCACATCAGCACGATTAAATTTTTTGGGATTCCCATTCTTCTCAGAGTCAGCCACAGTTTGTTATGATCCATGCAGTCAAATGCCTTTGCATAATCAATGAAACACAGATAAACATTCCTCTGGTATTCCCTGCTTTCAGCTAAGATCCATCTAACATCAGCAACAATATCCCTAGTATCACAACCCCTTCTAAACCCAGCCTGGACTTCTGGCAGTTCTCTACTGATGTACTGTTCCAATCATTTTTGGATAATCTTCAGCAGAATCTTGCTTGTATGTAAAATCAATAATATTGTTCTGTAGTTTCCACACTGTTGGGTAACCCTTCTTTGGAATGGGAACAAATATAGGTCTCTTCCAGTCAGTTGGCCAAGTGGTTGTTCTCCAGATTTCTTGTGGAGCTGTTTAATATGAATTATATCTCAACATCAAGAAAACAAATTTCCTCACCACTGGACCAATAGGCAGTATCATCATAAATGGAGAAATGATTGAGGTTGTTAATGATTTCATCTTACTTGGATCTAGGGTCAACACTCTTGGCACCAGAAGTCAGGAAATCAAAAGAATAGTTGCATTGGGAAACTCTTCTGTCAAGGATCTCCCTATACTGCTAAAGAACAATAATGTCAGTTTAGAGACAAAGGTGCACCTGATACAGTCCATGGTCTTCATAATCACTTGTTATGCATCTGAGGCAATGAATAAGGACTACAGAAGAAGAATCAATGCCTTTGTGTTGTTATATTGGTTGTTGTTGTTGTTGTTGTTGTTATGTGCCGTCGAGTCGCCTGCGACTCATAGCGACCCTATGTACAACAGCCCTAAACTCCGCT
>NW_006399762.1:1069489-1072528 GCF_000299155.1 Elephantulus edwardii
ACATTCCATGTCCCAATCACCAGTGTCTGCTTACAACTGTTCCTCCTCCTTTGTATTTCCATACTTGAAAACTCAACCTCCTTTGCCATTTCTGTTATCTAAGTGTGTTCTGTTAGAGTATTAAATATCTGATGGATTGCCAGAAGAGCAAATAGGTCTATATCTTTGAGGGTGAAACCAGGTTGCTCTCTGAAGGCAAATATTTTGAAGGTTTGTCTCACATACTTTGGGCATGTTGCCAGGAGTTACTGGTCCTTGTAGAAGGATCATGCTTGGAAGGATAGAGGATCAGCACAGAAGAGGTAGACCCTGCATGAAATGGAATGACATAGTGACTGTAACAATGGATTCAGGTGTGTCAGAGATGGTTAAGTTGACCCAGGATAGGGCACGGTTCAGAGCCATTGTTCACAGGTTCACATAACAGCAACACGTAGGTCATTACTAACTTCAAAATAGACATGTGTAAGTTCTTCTCAGGAAATTGATGACCTCTGATTTTGCTAAATCAAGAGAAAGCTCACAAGTCTCCCTTTAACAACAAGCATCCACACATAGAAATATAAAAAGAAAAAAAATGACAAAACAGTTTTGTCAAAAGTGTGTCATAATCTTCTCCAAAAGAACACTCCTACCGTTTAGAACCTAGACTCCATCTACCTTGCTATTTCAATTCTGAAGAATTTTTGCTATTTTATCTATTCTGAAGACATTACTATTTATCTTTCTAATCTATGACATGCAATATTTCTTTAGTTTATAAATGGAACTACCACTCATCTCTAAGATTGTCATGCTGTAGTGGCTTTTATGTAGCTAAGATGCTGAAAGTTATGCTATCATGATTTCAAATATCAGCAGGGTTTCCAAGAAATGTGTCAATTTCTGTGGAACTAACTTCCAGCTCAAGGCGCAATAGAAAGAAAGGACTTTCAAAGCGTAACCAATGAAAACTCTGTGAACCCAAACAGAATAATAGTAAACTCATTTGTTTTGGACATTTCATAAGGAGAGAACAGTTCCTGGAGAAAGACATTATGTCTGTTGACACAGAAGGCCAGCAAGAATGAGAAAGAATCTAGATTACCTAAGACCGTTACTGTTAAAACAAGAGGGTAATTGGGGTGTTGTAGGGATGTAAAGAGCAGAAACAGAAATTACGGACAATGAATACAGTAAAGGATTAGGACAAGGAAGGATCAATTTGGAAGAATTAAGGTAATATGGCTATCAAAATTAGCAAATAGGAATAGGCCACATATAATGGTTTAAAAGGGGAAGGTACTAACTCAGTCTCATAAGGACAAAACCTGTCTAACACCATTATTGTAAAAATAAAAGGATAACTAGTAAGAATGCATATAAATATCCAAAAGGATTAAAGAAAAATGGAGAAGAGAGTAGAAAAGGGGGAAAGGTGGAAATCACTAAGATAGTAGAATTTAGTGGGTGGGTAGAGTGGTGGGTAAAGGAGGAAGAAAGATTCAATGGGTTCTGGAAAAGTCAAGGTAATAATAGACATAGACCAATAATAAGTGGTTATATAAAATACAAGGTATATGAATGATTGTATGAAATACAATGTAAATGAAAAATTATCTAATAAAATATTGTACACATGAATGAGGGGAAGTATAGATTATAATAAACACTTAAATTTCCATGACCTAGTTTAAGATGTGAAACATTACTAATATAATTGAAGCATCTCAACTTTTCTCCCTCAAGAAAATTACTTTCTGGTATTTTTTATTTACATTCATGTAGTCTTACACTACACATGCTCTTATTAAAAAACAAAAATTCCTTTCTTATGCTTTAAACTACAAATAAATAACATTGTGTATATGGAAGGGGAAAGGGATGGGAGAAAAGTGGGGTGGAAAAAGGAGGAGGGGGAGATGATAATGGCAGCAGGGAGTACTGGACAAATGGTGGAGAAGTGAAGACATGCAAGGTGAAATGGGGATTTGCTGAGACTGAATGATAAAAGGCACTGATCCATAGTAATTAATATAAAACACAATGTATAAATTATATAAAGTATGATGTATATAAATTAGTACGTAAAACACAATGTTCACAAGTGAAACACAATAATATAAGTGATTTGACAAGAGGTCTTCCTCTCCTGCAATGTCCCTCTACCCTGCCAAACATGATGATCTTCTCCAAGGACTGTTCCTTACTACCCACATGTCCAAATTATGTGAGACAGAGCTTCAAAATCTTTACCTCCAAGGAGAAGCTTGGTTTGACCTTTTACAGAACAGACTTGTTCTCTTGGCAGTCCATAGTAAATTCAACACACTTATCCAACACCACAACTCAAAAGCATTGCTTCTTCTTTGGTCATCCTTAGTCCTTGTTCACCTCAATATTTTCTCCATCAATCGTGGTGCCACCGATTGGCCCATTGATGAGAATCTTTGTCTTCTTGACCATTGAGTTTCAATCTTTTTTGAAGACTACAGTCCTTCACCTTCTACAGCAAATGCTTCAGGCTCCTCTCAGTTTCAGCAAGCAAGATTGTGTCATCTGCATAATGCAGGTTGTTAATGGATCTTCCTCCAAACCTGATTCCACATGTCTTCTCATAAAGTCCGGCCTCCCTAATGATCTGTCCGTCACTTACATAAAAGGTTTGGAGACAGGACACATCTCTGACACACTCTTTGTGTGATTTTGAAGCGTATAAGTATTTCCGTGTTGTGTTCTCACAGCTGTTTCCTGGTCCGAGCACAGGTTTTGCATGAGCACTGAATTCCCACTCTTCTCAAAGTTAAGCACAATTTATTTGTACTGCTCTACTATTTGATTTGAAATGTTATCACAATAACTACATAGACCTGACAGAAATAAATTAATGGATATCGGGTTTACTAGGGAAGATTGAAATTCATGTTGGCAGCAGAATAACTATTCAGTCAACTCATCTTCTCAAGAGTGCTTGCAAGGAGTTTGATTTTCAGTCTTATGGCTTAGGTCAGTGTTACAAAGATCTCGTTGTTGTTGTTATGTGCCGTCGAGTCGCCTGCG
>NW_006399762.1:1073988-1093475 GCF_000299155.1 Elephantulus edwardii
TTGTTTCATGAAATTCTTCTGGAATTGGAAGACACAGAAGAATTTCATGAAACAAAGATCTCGTAGTTCTGCCAATTTTGACATCTATTTCTAGACCTCCAGTAAGTTTGAGTGAAGGTCTCTGGCTCTGACTCTGTGAGGCAACAATCTCAAATCAGTCCTGTCACAATTAGTCTCACATTCTCCACTGTGGCTGTGTTGCTCTCATGAAAGTCCCAGTCTGATTTAGGAATTTCTGGCCCCAAAAATTGCGAGTACTGTTTTTTCTTTCTTTCCTGCTGGAATGAGATTTTCATCATATACTGCTAAATCTTGCCAATTTATAAACCTGGTTAATGGTAAAAGTAACTAATCTCATCAAAAGTCCTTTATCCACCTAGTTTGCATATGCCCACCTAGCCTTGTGGTGGAAATCAAAGCTAATGAGCTAGAAAAGTCATTTTTCAGAAGATAAAGGTTCTCTCCACTGGGCCAATTGACAGCACCATTATGGAAGGAGAAAAGATTGAGGTTGTTAAAAGTTACAGCTAGGTTGGCTCCAATATCAATACTTTCGGCACCAGCAGTCAAGAAATCAAAAAGTGAATTGCATTAAGCAAATCTGCCGTCAGAGACCTTTCCAGAGAACTGAGAAGCAACGATGTCCATCTAGAGACTAAGGTGCACCTAATCCAGTCGATGGTCCTTGCAATTATTTGCTATGCATCAGAAAACTGGATAATGATTAAGGATGACAGAAGAATTGATGCCTTTGAGTTGTGGTGCTAGAGAAGTCTTGAACATACCATGGTCTACTAAGAAAACAAATAGATCTGTCTTGGAGAGGGTGAAACCAAATTTCTCCTTGGAGGCTAGAATCTTGAAGCTCTGTCTCACATACTTTGGGCATGTGGCCAGGAGGGACCGACCCTAGGAAAAAAAGACAATCCTGCTCAGAAGGGTGTAGGAACAGTGCAGGAGAGGAAGACCTCAGATAAGATGGATTTATACAATAACTAGGGCAATGGGAGTAAGTGTCTCCGAGTTAGTGAGACTGGCTCAGGACAGGGCAGGTTTCAAAGCTATGTAAATAGGGTCTCTATGAGTCACAAATGACATCATGGCGCATAACGACAACAAGAACATGACAAATACACTCAACGTGACTAAAGGATGACATGGGGCAATATTTCCTTTTGTTGTGCATAAGTTTGCAGAGTAGCAAAGCGTACTCATCTCTGATCTTATGCTTTCTCTTACTCTTTTTGTATAACTAAGTAAAGCTTCCAATCTCCTTTTGTCAACTCATGTTCTTCATCCTTCTCATTTTAATCACTCCTGTTCTACTGTTTCCCAGAGTGAAGACAAAGCATGAATTTGCATTAAGAAATAGAATTACTCACACAAAAGATATTGCACAGAATTCAAGCTTGTTGATACACATTAAAGATTACATGTAAATACATACTCCAATACTAATGGATTTGTGGTGTCACTGCTAAGATTTCTCCAAAGAAGAAGCTAATGAAAAGTATTTAAAGGGAGGAATGAAAAGAACATGACATGGTCTTTCACTATAGTGGGCACATCTGTTTGAGATTTGACAATGAAACAGGACATGAAGGCAACGAGCATGCTACTTGCTGTTCAACTCCATAATCATGAACACTAAGAGTCCAGTGTAATTCTTTTAGAAGGTTAACCCTTGTTACCAGCTGAGATTGGCACAGAGCCTGTTGTCTGTCCCTCCTACAAATACATTCTTAAAGCACCTTATATGAAGAGTTGAGTTCTCAGACAACCCTGCACAGCTGTGGCCAGCTGCACTCAGCCACCAGCCCGGCTATGGATTACGTACCAGATGATTCTTATCCATGGAAAAGATTGGAAACAACAAGGAGTGTAATGCGTTGCTGAGAAACTGGATCCACCAACAGAGACCAAAGGAAAACTGTGACATTTGAGGAACCAGCAAATATTTCCCTTGCAAGCATTTACTGAAGCAGGTATGTTATGAGGAAATTAATCTATTGGATTCCCAGACATACTTTTTTATTTTCTGGTGCCTTTGTTTTTTAATTCTTTTCCCTACTCATGAGGGAAAACTTAGGAGAAAGGTTCTCATGCTTTACCAAATATGTCTTCTTTGCTTCTCTCTCAAAGATTATAAAAACCACTTTGGATACTCTGCTGGGATACTGTCAGAGTTCTGAGCTTGAACACAGGTATTCTATGATTGAAAAGGACACAGAATAGAGAAGGCTCTGTGTAGTACAATGAGTAATACTTCCTTTTTTTAACTTTTCTACTACCTTATTTACAAAATTCAAACACAATTTGAACTAATTCTTTCAATGAGTAACACTTCTTAAGGGACATCACCATCTGAGTACCACCTAAATCCAGCCAACTATTTATACACTTGAGAGTTGAGAATTAAAATTTGAAATTTTTTACATTAACTCCATACATAAAATGGGTATCTTCAAGGTAAAAGCTTACTTAAGAACACAGATGTTTGATTAGTATTAACCTCTCAAAACATCTGGACATTTCTTATGGCCTTCAAAAAGTGTCTGTCATTTTTAGTTCCCTCCTTCTGCTTCATGTTTTCCCACGTTCAGTGACTGGAGCATACAACATTTTTAATGTGTTATAGAAGATATTGGATGGGGGGAAATTGAAGAAAGTAATTCTTATGGTTATAAATAATTTGAAAAAATGCTCAAGAATAAATCTCCTCTATATAGGTGGACCAGGAGGCAGTCGTCAGAACAGAGCAAGGGAACACTGCATGGTTCAAAATTGGGAAGGGCGCATGCCAGGGATGCATCCTATCTCCATACCTTTTCAACCTATATGCAGAACAGATTATCCGGGAAGCTGGGCTCTATGAGGAGAAATGTGGGGTCAAGATTGGTGGACTATTTATCAACAATCTGCGTTATGTAGATGACACAACCCTGCTTGCTGAAACTGAGGAGGACCTGAAGTGCCTGCTGCAGAGTGTCAAGGACTGCAGCCTACAATATGGATTGAGGCTCAATGTCAAGAAGACAAAGATTCTCACCACTGGACCAATTGGCAGCATCAGGATGGATGGTGACGAGATTGAGATTGTACACAGCTTTAGTTTGCTTGGCTCCATAGTCAACAGTCTTGGCACCAGCAGCCAGGAAATTAAAAGGTGCATTGCCATGGGAAAGTCTGCTGTTAGGGACCTCTCCAAAGTACTGAAGAGCAGTGGTGTCTCTCTGGAGACTAAGGTGCATCTGATACAGGCCATGGTCTTCGCAATCACCTGTTATGCATCAGAGAGTTGGACAATGATCAAGGAGGATAGAAGGAGAATTGATGCCTTTGAGCTGTGGTGCTGGAGAAGAGTATTGAGAATACCATGGACTGCTAGGAAAACAAACAGATTTGTCCTGGAAAGGGTTAAACCGGGTGGCTCCTTGGAGGCAAGGATTCTGAGGCTCTGTCTAACATACTTTGGACATGTAGTGAGGAGAGACCGGTCCTTAGAGAGGGACATCATGCTTGGGAGGGTGGAGGGACAGCGCAGGAGGGGAAGGCCCTCTATGAGGTGGATTGATTCAGTGACTGGGATACTTGGGATGGGAGTGTCAGAGACAGTGCGATTGGCATAGGACAGAGCGGAGTTTAGGGCTGTTGTACATAAGGTCGCTATGAGTCGCAGGCGACTCAACGGCACATAACAACAGCAACAACAACATATAGGTAAATATAAGACTATGCATTTGAGATCTGGACAATGATTAAGCATGACAAAATAATTGATGTCCTTTGAGATGGGATGTTAGAGAAAAGTACTGAATATCCCATGGATTACCAAAAGAATAAGTTGGTCCGGGAGAGGTTAAAGCCAGGTTACTCCACAGAGCTAGGATTTTCATATTTTATCTTGCATACTTTGGGCAGATTGATCAGTCCTTGGAGAAGGATGTTATGCTTGGACTAGTGCAAGGTCAGCACAGGAAAGGAAAACCCAAGAGATAGATTTACACAGTGGCTAAGGCAATGAGGATAGGTGTGTCAGAGAGAGTGAGATAGGCTCAAGATAGGGCAGAATTCAGAGCTAATATTCATAGAGTCACTGTGAGTCGCAGTTGTCTCAATGGTACATAACAATAACAGCATGTATATTGTTCAAAATATATACCCAAATTATGTGAGACAAAGCATCAAAATCCTTGTCTCCAGGGAGTAACTTAGTTTCACCCTTTCTGTAACAAACCTGTTTATTCTCTTGGTCGTCCATAGAGTATTCAACACTCTTCTCCAGAGCCACAATTTAAAGGCATTGACCCTTCTTCTGTCTTCCTTATTCATTGTACAGCTCTCTGGTAATTGTGAAGACCATGGCCTGGATCAGGCACACCTTAGTCTCCAGACTAACATGCTTGCTCTTTAGCACTCTAGAGAAGTATCTGGCAGCAGATTTTCTCAATGCAATTTGTCTTGATTTCCTGACTGCTGGTGTTAAGAGTGTTGATTTTGGAGCTGAACAAGCTGTAATTGTTAAGAAACCTCAATCTCTTCTCCAACTGTCATGGTGCTGCCAAATGGCCCAGTGCTAAGAATCTTTGTTTTCTTGATGTTGAACCTCATTCCATATTAAAGATTGCAGTCCTTAACTTCTACAGCAAATGTTTCAGGCCTTTCTCAGTTTCTGCAAACAAGGTTGTGCATCTATAACTCAAATTGTTGATGAGTTTTCCTCCAATCCTATTTCTCCTCATAAAATCCAGCTTCCCTTACCTATTATGCATATACATTGAAAAGGTATGGAGATAAAATGCATCCCCCAGGCACTCCTTTTCCAATTTTGAACCATGTAAGTGTTTCCTAGCTCTTTTCTGACAACTGTTTCCTGGTCCAGTACAGGTTTTGCCTGAGTACAATCAGGTATTTTGAAATTGCTGTTCTTCTCAATGTTAGCTACAATTTGTTGTGATGCACACAGTCAAATGTTTTTGTATAGTCAATGAAGCAAAGAGACATTCTTCCAGTATTTGCTTCTCTCAGTCAAGATCCATTTGACATTGGCTAAGATGTCCCATGTGTCATGGCCTCTTCTAAATCTGACTTGTACATCTAATAGTTCTCTGTCAACGTACTGTTCCAGTGTTGAGGTTGTTGTTGTTGTTTTAAATCTTCACTGGTATTTTGCTTGTGTGTGATATTAGTGATATTGTTTTATGATTTCTATACTCTATTAGAACAACTTTTTTTTTTTATGGAATGAGAATAAATATGGATCTCTTCTAGTCAGTTGGCCCAGTGGCTGTTCTCCAGGTTATTTGGCACAAGGCAACATCTGTTTATTGAAATATGTCAATTGATATTCTATGAACTCCTGTGGCTTTATATTTTGCAAGTTCCTTTAGAGTAGCTTGAACTTTGTCCTTCATCACCATTGCCTCCTGATGATATGGTGTTTCATGGATTTCCTCTGTGTCAGCCACTCCTTTTTGGTACAATGATTCTATGTATGCCAATGCTCACCACCTCACAAACACGTTTATGGCCTGGAGCACAAATGAACAAAGACCAGACGAGCTGTGGGAAGATACCAAGAATATCATTCAGGAAGAATGCAAAAGGTCATTACAAAGAGAGAGGAGGAATAAAAGACTCAGATGAATGTGCTAGAACACAGGAAGCCAAAGCAATGGGAAGACATCAGGAAGTTAAGGAGCTAGACAGAAGATTTCAAAGGGCAGCTCCAGAAGCCAAAGCAAAATATTACAGTAAAATATGTAAAAAACATGGAGTCAAAAAATCAAAAAGGATGAACTTGCTCATCATTTTTCTTAAGCTGAGGGAAATAAAGAACAAAATCAAGCCTCAAGTGGCCATATTTAAGGATGCTATAGACTGACTACTGAATGTTCACAGATAAGACTTTTTAAAAAATAAAAATAATGGCTTGATGGTTCACTTGAAAAGGTTTAATACACTCCTATTTTGACTCACCATCACCCAATGTACTTCATCCACTAGTTATCATGTACAGAGCTGAATATTGTGTCTCTACTCTCTAATCATTTAAGGGGTGATTCAGTGCTATGTTTGAAAATATATGAAATTTGACTGACTAAAGGTCAGACTACAACAGAGTTTACTGCATGATCCTTCTTAAAATTCCTTTCCCACTGACAAATTTGGCTCTTTCACTGAAAAAGGCAGGATCAGAGAGCTCTGGAAGGAAAAAGACTTGGACATGCCAACCATCTCTCTAACTGGGCTGATGACCTATGAAAACTCCAGAAGGGAAAATCTTCCAGGGGTCAAACAGCAGGACTGAGAGCTCCAACTGTTTCTCAATTTGAAGTGAGTGAGCAGTGTCAAGCCAGCATTCCAGGTGCTTGGAGGAACCTGAATGATTTTGTAACTTTAAAATGCATCAGTATGGGGGGAACAAATGGATCTTGCGAGGATGATGCTACTCCATCTGTGAAATTTTTGTGTATCCCAGAACAAGTTGAAAATTTATTTGGTATGTCGCTCTTTCTCATACCAGCCTCCCCCCGCAACGTGTTTCAGAGCATTCACAGATGTTTTTTTTTCTGGAAAATTTGTTGTTATTTGTTTTGTCTTGTTTCAAGAAAAAATAAAAAATACATTTCCTTGAACATATTGTCATTCTGAATCTAAAATTTTAGACATAGAACTTGGGACAGAGAGTAAGCAGGACCCATGGTGGATACTATTATAGTTCTACTAGACTTTCGTTTTCTAGAAACACAGAAAATCAGAACTTGAGCTGAACACTTGCTACCTTTAATAAAGCGAAATAGAGATGACATTTGTTAGCTTTGTAGCTCAACTGAACTCCCTGTCATCAAGCCTGTTACAATTTATAGAGCTTTTCAATGCTGCAGATTGTAATTTAATTTAATGGAGCTCTGGTGGCCTAGTGGCAAGAAGCTGGACTGCAGTCCCAAAGGTGCAAAGTTCAAGGCAACCAGAGACTTCTCAGGAGAAAGATAGGTAATCTTCTCTCGTGCATTAAACTGTCTCTGAACGCCCGCTGGAAGGTCAGATATAAGTCAGTTCCAACTCAACAGCGCAAAAAAAAATTGTTATTGGAGGAAACTGTTCATCTTTATCCCTCAGAGTCACTGGTGCGTTAAAAGCACTGATGACAATTAGTGATTGGGTTACCAGTACAGTTTGCTATGGAGCCATTTCTGTATATACTGTATATACACCAGAGCCATTTCTGTATATACTGGCCTGAAAGATGTAAGTAGAAGTGGTATGTGCAATTTCTAAGAAATGTCTCTGAGGAGCTAACATGTTCTCATCTCCTTCATTCTCCTGTCTTCCTAGAAACTGGTGTAACGACTAGTGGTGAAGCAACCTCCTTGGACCACACAGTGACCTGAGAAATAAAAACCATGAATAAAAACCAGCTAGGATGTGACTATGGCCCTGCTTGCTTTCTTGAGTTCCTTAGTTTCTGAGGTTGTCACTACAAAACATAACAAAGCATTGGTTTAAAGAACAAAAATTATTCTCTCAAAGTTCTAGAGGCTGGATATCCAAGCTCAGGGTAGGTTCTCAGAAAAGACCTTTGCTTGTCCCTTCCAGCATCTGATAGTCCTGGGAGTTTCTTGGTGTTCCTTGACCTGCAGACAGAATCTCACATGGTACCTTCTCCTAGTATTAAGGCTCTCTATGCATATCTTCCCCTTTTATAAGACACTGCTCAAAAGGGGTTAGGTAGAAGGCTCACCCTACTCTGCTATCTATGATTTAACAGATACTATTTTCCAAGAAAATTTCCAGTTCCCCAATAACGTCAAATTCACACATTTGGGGAGTAAAATTTCAATAGATCCCTTAGAATATATGGAACGAGTTCAATCTAGAACATAGAGAAAGGCTTCAGGCTACGATGAGATTGCCTTCCTCCAAAGAGACGAGACAGAAAGAAATCATTTCATTTTTAATTTTAGTGTTACTTGCAACCAACTCTTCTCCTAATATATCATGCAGCACATTTTTTGTACACTGTCTTAATTTAAAATGTTTCCAGACACAGTTTGTTTTTGTTTTTGTTTTTTTAAATATCTCCATAGCTTTTATTTTTAAAAAATCTACAGCTGCTATTAATATAAGCATATCCTGCATGTTTATTTCCAGGCATCAGGAAACTAGAGAGGGTTTAAGCACCCCCTCACCTTGTTTTGCCATTTACTCTCATACCATATGCTGTTTCACTATTTTCACCTTGACTGTAGCTCCTAGACTTGTAGCCATCTATACGATGAGGTTTCACAAACAGCTAAAGCAGATAAGAAAATCAAATGTTTGTAAAATTACATAACCCAGCATAGTCATTCTAGATGATTCCACCCTAGCCGTGGGTGATCTAAACATTCTCTGAAGTGGTCATAATTTCTATGAAGTTCATAATCGTAAATTCAGTGCCTTAAAACTCTGAGTTGACTCACAGCAGACCTTCCAGTAGGTTTTTAGGACTGTAAATCACTTACAGAAAGAGATTGCCCCCCCTTTTTTTTCTCCTGAGAAGCTACTACTGGTAGATTTGATCCACTGAAGACACCTCCTTTGGGTTATAACAGTATAATCCTCAACTGACTGTGCCACCACATCATTTAATGTAAAATAGTTGAAAATAGAGTAGGTCTTGAAGTCAAGGGGACCTAGCTTGAATCCCTTAAATTACTGTTGAGAAAGTAACGCCATCCCTCTGCTGCTCTTCATGCTCTTCCTGTACAACACAGATACGGTAATTACTGTAAACGTTAAATAAAATAACCTGGATAGTCACCTGCACGTTGCCTGGGACCATGGGAAGCTCCTTATTTAGGCATGATGATGACTGTGACTAGTAGTCCTTTCTGTAACAGTCATTAGACTTGCTCAGGATATGACCAGCTGAAGTCCCTGGATAGGTGACCATCACAACAATCCTCTAGATTACTTTTTTCATCTGAAAATTAAGGATATGGCTCAGACAAGGTCTAAAAGCTATTGATCCAATGCTAATAGTCCACTAGTGCGTTGTTATCACTCTGTTAAAATCATTGGAAACTATATTAAGCACATATTTCTTTTTTCTTAATGGCAATTTAGGGGAAATAGTATACTTGTGTTGGATACTTCTCACTTTTGACTCACTTGTTGGATGACCTTTTAGAATTTTAAATATATTAAACTTCATAGTCCACATTTCTCAAATAACTGATAATCCTATGATTCACATAAACGAGGAGAATGATAAAAATAATGAGTAAATGCAGAGGAATTCATGCAAAAGGAGAGAAGTTGGTGTCTAAATTAGGATTCCATTTAAAAAAAATAGATTTACAACTAACATGCTAAGCAAATTTCATTTGTACAAATTGCTAAGAAGCTGCATTGTCAAATGTAAGGCACCGCACAGTTTGAATTCCCCAGCTGTGGACAATCTTCTCCTGTGCAATTTACTACCTCTGAAAACCCACTGGAGGGTCAGCTATGTGTCGATCTTGACTCTACCGAACATAACACTCTTCACTCTCTGTCAAATATTTTAATCTATTCCTGGTAACCTAGTGGTAAAAAGCTGTGCTGCAATCCCAAAGTCACATGGTTCGAGGCCACGAGGTGCTGCATGACAAATCTTCTCCCTTGAGATTTACTGCCTCTGAAAACCTGCCTGAGGGTAAGCTATTGGGTTGGTTCTGAGTCAACCAGGCACAACAACATTATATGTAGGCTAAGTATGCATCACAAAATTTAAAAACACTTATTTCTTGAATAAAGTATGTTCTTATTAAATATCATCAAGTCAGTTGTTCTAGGAAACGTATGAAGGTGCTAATGATTGTTAAAATGGGATTATTGGAAGTATCAGCAGTACATTGGATGCATTATATTTAAATTACAGCATAGGGAAATGTGTGTAATTTTCTGTTCTCCATAGCAGAAAACAAATATGATGGGCATTTACTGAAAGTCATTTCATGTGATTGCACATGAGTATGATATTTTGGCTATTGATACAGTAGACCTCTAACTGGCCACCACTAAAAAGGACTAAAATAGCATAACCTACTTTGAACTATGAAAGTGATGAATCAAATCACAGTCCCTGGGTGCCTGTTGTCCCTGAAATGCACAGAGTTCTAATGTGAAGAAAAAAACCCAAAACCCCAAAACAAAACCAAACAACTCAAAACAAGCCTGTGTTAGTTCTAAAATCATGGACAAATAAGGAGAATTACTGAGCAGAGACAAAGTTGCATTGAATTGTATGTTTGGTTTTTGCAGCCTAAGTACGTAATCAAGTTTAACAAAACAAAGCTCAGTACAAAACTTGCCAGAGAAACTTGTTCATTCTGAAATGGCTTCAGTTTAAGTAAATCTTCCTCCAACCAAAAGCAAACATCTAATCATAGACTATATAGTTGGTCTTATTTCACCACACTGATTGTAAAGGTAAGCAATTTGGACACTGTTTAGACACAATTCTAATTCTAGAAATGTGTTTCCCATTCAAGAATGAGTAAGTTAAAATATGCCCTACTAAAATGTGTGTTTACTGTATCATGTAGAAAATAATTGTGAAATAATTGAATTTTTTTAAAAAATTGACACGTCCATATGCTGGAAAACATAAAAGACAAGATTGCTCCGTACCTCCATGGTGGCTGACTAATGAGTTAGGTAAATGTTACTATCTGGAAACCTCAAGTCAGAAATATTAGTAAAAGTGCAATAATTGAATATCATTATTTATCCATTTCAGATCCCCATATCAAGTATATCTTATGGCTCTAAAATTGATTTATATGCTTAGATATACTCCTGGTTACTGTCACTGTTTACAGTTCTGTTGATTCCCTCTTTGATAATTAAATTCTTTCTTCAGTCAATGTTTTAAATACTTCCTCAGCTTATCTTTTTATACTATGAGCTGAATAATTTGGGTCCCAAGCTATTATTCTTATTTTACAGTGTCTTTGGTGCATACGATCTAAACTGCAGTCTGTCTGGCCCTCCATTCAATGCACTGCATCAAGTCTGCAGTGAGAAAGTAGTGCATCAGGATTGTGTCATCCTTGCTCTATACCTACTTGTTCCCTTTCCAAAGAAAGGTGACCTGACAGAGTACGGAATTTATCGAACAATATCATTAATATCACATGCAAACAAGATTCTGTGAAAAATTATCCAAAAATGCCTGGAACAGCACATTAACAGAGAACTGCCAGATGTGCAGGCTGGATTTAGAAGAGGCCGTGGTGCTAGGGATATAATAGCTAATGTTAGAAGGATCTTGGCTGACAGCAGAGGGTATCAGAGGAATTTCTATCTATGTTTCATTGACTATACAAAGGCATTTGACTCTGTGGATCATGACAAACTGTGGCTAACTCTGAGAAGAATGGAATCCCAGAACAATTAATTGTGATTATGGAAACCTATACTTGGAATAGGAGGCAATGGTCACAACAGAGCAAGAAAACACTGCATGGTTTAAAATTGGGAAGGGTGTATGCCAGGGATGCATCTTATCTGCAAAGGTTGGGAGGCTGGGCTCTATGAGTAGGAATGTGGCATCAGGATTGGAGGAAGACTCAACAACATGTGTTATGCAGGTGATACAACTTTGCTGGCTGAAACTAAGAAGGCTCTGAAATGCTTGCTGTAGAAGATCAAGGACTGCCACCTTCAATACAGATTGAAGCTCAACATCAAGAAGACAAAGATTCTCACCACTGGGTCGATTGGAAGCATCATGATGGATGCTAAAGAGATTGAAATTGTTAACAGTTTCAGTTTGTTTAGCTCTACAATCAACACTCTTGGTACTAGCAGCCAGGAAATCAAAAGTTTAATTGCATAGGTAAAATCTGCTGTCAATGACCTCTCCAGAGTACTGAAGAGAAATTATATCAGTCTGGAGACTAAGATGTACCTGATTCAGGCCATGGTCTTTCCAATTACTTGCTATGCATCAGAAAGTTGAACATTGACTAGGAATGATAGAGAATTTATGTCTTTGGGCTGTGGTGCTGGAGAAGTGTATTGAATATACCATGGATTGTTAAGAGAACAGACCGATTTGTCCTGGAGAGGATGAAACCAGGCAGCTCATTGGAAGCCAAGATTCTGAGACTTCATCTGACATACTGTGGGCATGTTGTAAGGAGAAACAAGTCCTTGGAGAGGGACATCTTACTATGGAGGGTGGAGGGACAGAGCAAGAAAGGAAGATCCTGGATGAGATGGATTTACTTACTAATTGGGTTAGAAGGGGTAGGTGTGCCAGATTGGCCCAGAATATAGCAGGGTTCAGAGCAGTTGTACGTACAGTTACTATGAGTCTCGAGTAACACATAACAACAACAACAACGTACCTGCTCAATCTATAAGCTAGGCAAATTATTTGAGAAGTTGGAATTAGAAGAAGAAGAATATGGCATCAGGATTAGAGGAATACTCATCAACAGCCTCCATATGCAGATGACACAGTCTTGCTTTGCTTGCTGGAAGTGAAGTGAACTTGCTGCAGAAGATCAAAGACTTTAATATGGATCATATTTCAACATCAAGAAAACTAAAGTCCTTATCACTGGACCAATAAGCAACATTGTATTGGATGGAAAAAAAAAGATTGAAGTTATCAACCATTTCATTTTACTTTTCTTGGTGGGAGTGTAAAATGGTGCAGCCACTATGGAGGTCTGTATGGCGCTCTCTCAAAAAGTTGCTAATAGAAATACCATTTGACCCAGTAATTCCATTACTGGGAATATCCCCCAAAGAAACCATAACTGCCACCCAGACAGATATATACATACCCATGTTTATCACGACTTTGTTCACAACAGCAAAGAGTTGGAAACAACCTAAGTGCCCATCAACAAACAAATGGGTAGAGAAGCTTCCGTATATTCAGACAATGGAATACTAGGCTGCGTTGAAAAACAAGAAACTCATGCAATGTTATTAAAAATAGATGACCCTGGAGGACATTATGCCAAGGGAAATATCGCAGTCACAAAAGGACAAATACTGCAGGGTGCCACTGTTGTAGAACGGGACCAACATAGGGGTTGAGGGGACACTGAGAAAGATTGGATAAATTATGTATACTGCATTGAAACATATAAGGGAGAGAACTGCTTAAAAGCGATGTGTGATTGAGTATTATGGTTAAGACAAGAGTGCAGAATGAAGGCTGCATAGTGGAGTGGACTCGAGGAGGGAGGGGTGTGTTGTATACCAATGAAAGAATTTTTCTTCTACTTTTCAAAGAGAAGAGAGAAGGGGAGGCTGGGGGCAAGGAGAAAAATGCAATAATGAATGAATGGAAATCCAAATTCACTGTAAACATTTATTAAACCTAATTTTTTTAAAAAAGAAATCAGGAGTAACACTGCATTGGGAAAATCAGCCAAGGACCTCTCCAAAGTAGTAAAGACCAAGGATGTCAGTTTAAAGACTAAGATGTGATTGATTCAAGCCATAATTTTTTCAATAACTTCCTCTGCATCTGAAAGTTGGACAATGAATATGGATGGCAGAAGGAGAATCAATGCCTTTGAATTATGGTATTGGTAAAGAGTAGTGAATATTCATGAACCAAGGTGCTTCTCAGAGGCGAGGACTATGAAACTTCTTCTTACATACTCTGGGTATGTCGTCAGAAGGTATGAGTCCTTGGAAAAAGATGTAATGCTATCCACAAATGGAGAGGCAAAAAAAAGGAAGATGAACTGACACAGTGACTATAAGTATGGGTTGATGAAGATGAGCTTCAGAGATCATGAAGATAGTAAAGGAAAGGGCAAGGCTGAAATGTATTGTTCATAGTGTCACTATAGCTTGATTTGATGGAACCTAACACTATCAACAGTATTGTCATTACCATTGCATCCTATTCTTTTTTTCCCTGTTCGTGTTGTGGTTAAATGTTGTCAACTTGGTTACAAGTAGTAGAGACCTATGTAAAACAGAATAAACCTTGTCCAATCTTACAGCATTCTAACAATTTCTGCTGTGTTTAAATCCATTATTAAAATCACTGTGGCAACCAATCTTGCCAAATGTCTTCTATTTCACTCATTCTGTACTTTGCTGAGTATGGTATCTTTCTCCAGTGACTTGTTCCTCCTATAACATACTTAAACTATGTGAGAGGAAATTTCACCATCCTTGCTTCTAAGAAACACTCTAGCTACATTCCTTATAAGAAATATTTGATTATTCTTCTGGCAGTCTATGGTATTCTCAGTATTCTTTGACAATACTGCCATACAAAGGCTTCATTTCTTTAATTTCTCTTATTCGTTGTTCAGCTTGTGCATGCATAGGAACCAACTGAAAATATCATAACTTGGTCTGATGCACCTTAGTATTTAAAGTGGCATCATTGCTCTTTAGCACCTTAAAGACTTTTTTGCCAGTTGGCCCAAAGCAACACTGAGTTTGATTTCTTGATTATTAATTCTTGAGCATTGATAGTAAATCCAAATAAAATTAAATCCTTAACAAGTTCACTTGTGAGGATTTTTTATTTTCTTTATGTTAAAGTATAATCCATACTAAAAATTTTCATTAGTATCTTTGAGTTTCTTCAATAAAGTATGTCAAATCTCCTTGATTTTCTGTAACAAAGGTTGTGTCATTTGCATAACACAGGCTGTTGATGAGGGTTTTTTCCAATCCTGAGGCTACATTCTCCTTAATATAGCCCAGTTTCTCAAATTATTTGCTCAACATACTGATTGAATAAGTATGGGGGGAAAAATACAACTCTGAAACTACTTACTACTGAATGTGATTTCCATTTTCAAATTTAAACCTGAATCTTCATCTTAGCACATCCTTCCTAATCTACCTCTTGGTCTAATTCTTACCTTTGCAAACCTTCTGGTCCAGTCTTTAAATTTTTCTCCTGTTTTCTCTAAAAGTTAATCACTGCTGTACAAGGATAAATTTCTAACATTTTAACAATATACAACAGCAAATATTTCAAAATGCATATGCAAATAAAAGGTATAAATTCTATGAAAATATGAATCTACTTCTTTTCAATGTGCTTACACAAATGTTCTTTCAAAATACCAGATTTTAAAATATCATTTCTTAAATGCTTTTTTAAGCAGAAAAAAACACAATGTTTTGTTTTGTTTGGATTTCCTTATCTTTAAAATATTCAAAGGAATGTTTTAGGTACCTCTTTTGAACAATTTATTTGTCCACTGGATACAAGGTGAAATATAAGATCATTATTGCTCTGGCTCAACCTTTCATTCAAACCTCCTTTTGAACCAATTCTTTATTCTCTTCTTACTTCCTCAGCCACATAATTCACTTGAAGAATAACCGTAGTGTGTTTGCAAATGAAGCTCAAGAGTTAACTCTTCATGATATTGAGTCTTCTTATCCATGAGCATGATATATTCTTCCATTTCTCTAGGTCTCTTTTTTTTTCTTGTAGTAATGTTTTGTAATTTTCTTTGTACAGGTCTTTTATATATCTACTTAGATTTGTTCCCAAGTATTTAATCTTGCAATTAACTATTGTACTTGGTATGCTTTTCTTAGGTCCATTTCTGTGTTAACTTTGTCACTATAGATAAATCCAACAGATTTTGTATGTTGATACTGCTACTGTGCTAAATTAGTTGACTATGTCCAATAGTTTCCTCGCTGAAACTTTAGGGCTTTCTAAGGATGCTATCATATCATTTCTGTATAGAAATAGTTTTACATCTTCTTTGTCAATTTGTATACCTCTTATTTTCTTGTCTTGCCTTATTGTCTTGTTTAGACTACCAATACAATATTGGATAAGAGAGGTGATAGTGGGCATCCTTGCCTAGTTCCTGTTCTTAAAGGGAATGCCTTTAACCTCTCTCCATTAATAACAAGGTTGGCTCTAGATTTTGCCCATGTACTTTTCCTATATTGTGGAAATTCCCCTCTATTTCTATTTTGTTGAGTGTTTTAATCAGGGAAGGCAGTTGGATTTTGTCAAAGGCCTTTTCTGCACCAACTGAAAGGATCATGTAGTTCTTGTTCTTTGCTTTGTTAATGTGATGAATTGTGTTAATTGCTGAATATCAATAACAACAAAGTCACAATTCTACCAAAGGCAATCTATAAATTCAATACAATCCAAATATATATACCAATCCCGTTCTAAAATGAAATGGAAAAGGCAGTTTCCAATTTCATCAGGATAGAAAGAGACCCTGAATAAGCAAAACACTACTAAGAAATAAAAACAAGGGAGAAAGCATCACACTTTCTGATTTCAAACCCTACTACACAGTAGTGGTGGTTAAGTCAGCATGATACTAGCACAGTGACAGACATATAGATCAATGGAATAGAACTGACAACCCAGAAATCATCATATACCTATAGTCAACTGAATTTCGACAAGGAGACAAAATTATTTAAGTGGGGAAACAACAGTCTTTTTAACAAATGGTGTTGGTAAAATTGGAAAACCATCTACAGAAAACTTAAACAAAACTCACACCTTACACAAAAACCACCACAAGATGGATCACCGACTGAAAACTAAAACCAAAGACTAAAAAATTGATCAGAGA
This sequence comes from Elephantulus edwardii, assembly GCF_000299155.1. NCBI lineage: Eukaryota > Metazoa > Chordata > Mammalia > Macroscelidea > Macroscelididae > Elephantulus > Elephantulus edwardii. The sequence continues at coordinate 1,090,584 of NW_006399762.1, forward strand.
AAATCTAGGAACAACTCTAAAACCTTAATCCACAGCATGAAGAGACTTAGAAGCATAATAAAAAAACCTACAACCAGGGGAGAATAAAATAGATAGAGGAATGAGACCTTCTAAGAATCAAATTCCTATGCACATTACAAACTTCTCCAACAAGGTGAAAAAGAAACCCACAGACTTGGAAAAATATTTAACAATGACATGTCCAATAAATAACATATCTAAAACTTATAGAATACTCCTACACCACAACAAGGAAAAAGTGAACAACCCAGTCACAAATGGGCACAGGATATGAATAGACACTTCATCCTAGAAGACATTCAAGTGGCAAACAAATATATGAAGAAATGCTCCAAATTCCTAGCTATCAGAGAGATGCAAATCAATCAAAACAATTATGAGATATCATCTCACCTCAGAAACAATAGCAAAATTTAACAGGGCAGGAAACAACAAATGCTGGCAAGGTTGTGGAGAGACTGGAACTCTTATTCTGGTGGAAGCGTAAAATGGTACAACTATGGAAGGTTTTCTTGCACTTTCTCAAAAAGTTGGAAATAGAAATATTATTTGACCCAGCAATTCCACTGCTGGGGCTATATCCTGAAGAAACCAGAGCCATGACTCAAACAGATGTATGTACATTTATGTTTTTTACTGTGTTATTCACAGCAACAACAAATTGGAAGCAATCAAAGTGCCCATTAACAAATTAATGGATAGAAAAACTATGTTACATTCACATGATGGAATGTTATACATCATTGAAAAACAATGAACTTGTAAAACATTATACAGCATGGGTTAGCCTGAAGGACTTTATGCTGAGTGAAATATATCAGTCATAAAAGGACAAATACTGGATAACACAGCTGTTATAAAATCTAACTGACAAAAGGGATTGGGAGAGAATAAGAAGAAAGTGGACAAATAATGAACACTGCATTGGAAAAGATGATGGGAAGAACAATCCGAAAGTAGTATATGATGAGGTATCATATGCATGGCAGTAATCCAGAACAAGAGGTGCATTGCAAAGTGGACTTGGGGATGAGGTAGGCAAGTGGAGGCAAGAAAAACGCAACAGTGAATGAATAAAAATAGATTTAAAAGAGTCACCTTTTCCCTGTAAGAGCTAACTGACTCCTCCAAATAGAAATAATCTCCTCTATGACTCCATTTCTGTTAAGATTTCTAGCATTTCTCTCGTAATGATAGAAGATATACATTTTATCTGTTAGAAACTCTCAGCTTCTTCCACAATAACCCTTTCAACCTTTCTTTCATATAAGGAATTTGGTGACAGAATTGTTGTTGTTGTTGTTGTTGTTGTGTGCCATCGAGTCATCTGCAACTCATAGTGTACAACAGCCCTAAACTCTGTCCTGTCCTGTACCAATCTCACCATCTCCAACACTTACCCCCATTAACGTACTCACTGAATCAATTCATCTGATCGAGGGTCTTCCTCTCCTGATCTGTCCCTCCACCCTCCGAAGCATGACGTCTCTCACCAAGGACTGGTCCCTCCTTGCAACATCTTCAGAGTATGTCAGACGAAGCTTGAGAATCCTTGCCTCCAAGGAGCAGCCTGACTTCACTCGCTCCAGAACAAACCTGTTCATTATCTTAGCAGTCCATGGTACATTCAATACTCTTCTTCAACACCATAGCTCAAAGGCATCAATTGTCCATCTATATTCCCTAGTCATTGTCCAACTCTCTGATGCTCAAAAAGTGATTGCAAAGACCATGGCATGTATCAGGTGCACCTTAGCCTCCATACTGACATCCATATACTTCAGTACTTTAGAGAAGTCTCTAACTACAGACATTCCCAGCTCAATGTTGTTCTTGTTCTTGTTGTTATGTGCCATCAAGTTGCTTGTGCCTCATAGTGACCCTATGTACAACAGCCCTAAACCCTGCTCTGTACTGTGCCAACCGCACTGTCTCTGACACTCCCATCCCGATCACCCCAGTCACTGAATCAATCCACCTCATAGAAAGCCTTTCCCCTCCTGGGCTGTCCCTCCACGCTCCGAAGCATGATGTCCTTCTCCAAGAATTGGTCTCTCCTCACAACATGTCCAAAGTATGTTAGATGGAGCCTCAGAATCCTTGCTTTCAAGGAGCTGCCTGGTTTAACCCTTTCCAGGATGAAACTGTTTTCCTAGCAGTCCATGGTACCCTCAATACTCTTCTCCATCACCACAGCTCAAAGGCATCAATTCTCCTTCTATCCTCCTTGGTCATTGTTCAACTCTCTGATGCATTACAAGTGATAGCAAAGACCATGGCCTGTATCAGATGCGCCTTAGCCTCTAGAGAGACACCATTGCTCTTCAGTATTTTGGAGATGTCCCTAACAGCAGACTTCACCATCACAATACGTCTTTTAATTTCCTGGCTACTGGTGCCAAGAGAATTGACTGTGGAGCCAAGCAAACTAAAGTTGTTAACAATCTCAATCTCTTCACCATCCATCCTGATGCTGACAATTGGTTTAGTGGTTACAATCTTTTTCTTCTTGACATTGAGCCTCAATCCATATTGGAGGCTGCAATCCTTGACACTCTGTAGCAAGCGCTTCAGGTCCTCCTCAGGTTCAGCAAGCAGGGTTGTGTCATCTGCATAACGCAGATTGTTGAGAGATCTTCAATCAATCTTAACCCTACATTTCTCCTCATAGAGCCCAGCCTCCCGGATTATCTGTTCTGCATACAGGTTGAAAAGGTATGGAGACAGGCTATATCCCTGGAGTACACCCTTCCTAATTTTGAACCATGCAGTGTTTCCTTGTTCTGTTCTGACAACTGCCTCTTGGTCCAAGTATAGGTTTCTCATTAGCCCGATCAAGTGTTCTGAGATTCCCATTCTTTTCAGAGTCAG
>NW_006399762.1:1097769-1105340 GCF_000299155.1 Elephantulus edwardii
TCCTTTGTATTTCCATACTTGAAAACTCAACCTCCTTTGCCATTCCTGTTATCTAAATGTGTTTTATTTAGTATGTGTAAATAAAACATACTTTTCACTATGTTGAGAAAATTCTCCTCTATTCCTGTTTTGCTGAGTGTTTTCATCAGGAAAGAGTGCTGAATTTTGACAAAGGCTTTTTATGTGTTTGTTTGTTTTTTGTTGGTTGGATTTTTTCCCTTCTTGTTGGGTGCTAGCAGGTCTGATCTGACTGGCACAGGAGGAGACTGCCCATCCTTTCTCCAGTGGAGTTACTGGTGGATTTGAACCAATGTGCCTTTGGAATTGCTGCGCAACTTCTTGCTATTAGGCCACCAGAGCTCCCGTGTTTTGTAGGATCATTTGGGTTTTTCTTCTTTGCTTTGTTAATGCAGTTAATTACATTGATTGTTTTATTATGTTAAACCAACTTTGCATACCTATAATGAATCCCACTTGATCATAATGAATTATTTTTTTGACGTACTATTAATTTTATTGGCCAAGATTTTATTGAAGATTTGTGCATCTATGTCCATGAGAGATAAAAATTAAGTTGGTCTCATCTGTGTCCACTTGATAGTACACAGCACTAGTGAGTTAATCAAAACTGTCAAGCAGTGAAGGAAAATAAAGTTGTTATTTGGAGGTAATACAAAGAGATGCATTCCTACCTAGGGAAAATTCCTATTGTCAGTTGTTCCTGAGGTCTGATTACACTTCTTTTTTCATCATGCTTTGGATTTCTTTCAGATTTTCATCAGATCTGTAAGCCAATGAATTCCATTTTTCTTTAAGTGGTTTATTGTGAGTCTCTATCAAATATAGCCAAAGAGTTCTAACCAATGTAATACTCTTAAATTAATTATGTACCTATCTCAACAGATTATAAACTTCTGGAGCAGCTGGTAGATTTATACCACCTACCGTTGGGTTGGCAACAGAACTCCTTACCCACTAGGCCAGAGGTCCCTGGACAGTGAGTAGTCACAAAATGAACGATTGAGTTTATTGAGTATGTCATGAATTAGTGATTAGAGAAAACTAGCTGGTTATTCTATTTAGCAGCAAACCATTTTAGTTGGCATTGAGCCAATTCTAACCTACAGTGTTGCACAATAGAACTGCTCTACAGGATTTTCTTGACTATTATCATTGTAGAAGCAGCTCACAAGATGTTTTATCTATGACACTCTTAGATGAATTCTGACTATCAACCTTTACATTGATAGTTGAGTGAAAACCATTTGTACCACTCAGTGACCTCAAGATAACTAGTAAAGTCTGGCAAATTTGTGAATGCCATTTCTATACACTTAATCAATTAAAAAGGAGCTGGGATAGAAAACAAACTCAAAAATACACTTACACAAAATTAAACTTGGAAATTGCTACTTAACTTGTTTATTACTGGCTGGAAAAAAACAATTTCTACTCCGTAAAAGAAAAATTAACATCATTTCTAAACTAACACAATTTTAAATTTGGAGACTAACATGATACCTGAGCTTATATTTAACAAAAAATTCTCTGTTTTTCACCTGTTTTTATGATGATGACCATAAATACATATATATATATATAGGTTTGTGGTTTTTTGTTTTTTTAATTATTGTTACATTTTATTAGTTTTAATGAACAGTTATAGAAATTTTGGGTTCTCATTCATTCATTGTTGCACTGTTTTCTCTACCCTCCTCCCCAGTTTGTTCTTCTTCCCCCACCCCTCCAAATGTCTGTTTTAATTGTCCAGTTGTCACAGTGCTTGTCAAGGCCAATTCTGATTAATCTCCTTTGTCAGTGTCTCCTTTGCCATTCCCTATCACTCCTCCCTGAGAGAGACTTCACCCTGATTCATAAGGAAAAGGGGATGGCGTATTCTCTTAGCTACTTCCTGCTGAAAAGGGACGCTGTGGGTTTCAGGGTGAAGATCTTCTCTCACTACTTTAAAGGGCCCCTTTGGCAGTAGGGAACACATAGACTATTATGGAGATTGATTTTGGAGTTTAGATGCACTGTTATTAATTGTGCTTAGCTGTACATGTTCATATCCTTGAAGATGTATCATAGAGGTGTTGCAACCTAGAAGACACAATTTAACTAACAAGTTAAAAGTACATGAGTCAAAAATTAACAAGCAATAATATTCTGAGTAGAGGTTCTAGTAATGGCACAAATCAAGTTACAGAGGGAAGGTGGTTCTTACAATAAAAGGCCTATAGACTAGCACTTTGTCTGTTATAGTGTAGAGGTCAGGAACCACAAGATGTAGAGGCTCAGCTATGTCATTTATGGTTCTTAAGTCCTGCAGCAAATTCCATCTACCACTGGGCTGTTTTACAGCTCGGAGATGATGACTATATATTTATACACAGATTTGAATACCAATGAAAGTTTTAAAATATAGTACAAGTGTCCTTGCAAAGACATTGAACAAAATCATCCCTTTAAAGCAGTAACAAAGTGCTTCTTACACAAAGGTTAAATTTTAGAGAATAAAGTGACGTTTGAATGAAAATAACATGGTTGTTTTATGTTGTTTTCCCACCAAATATTTTAATTGATGGCAGAGTTTTTAAAATGCTACAAAATTATTGGATAACTATAAATGGCACACAGGGATCTGCTCGTCCATTCAATTCAACTTGAGAGGAAAGTAAACAGAGTTTCAGCCCTCCAAACTTCACAAGGACATAGAGTACTCAGAGATTTCCACTTTAGTGCTTTTGTCCAAATTATTTTACATTCCAGAATTCCAGAATCAGCCCATGCCAGATGTGTTTTCCTTAGATCTAAACTTGAAGCTCACAGGAAGTCCTGGGAGCAGCCTCAGGGTCTGAGATGTGGGAAGCACTCTCAGGGGCTTACAAACAACCGCTTTGTGTCAAATCAGCTAGATTTAACTGGCAAGAGATTCCCAGAGCAGCTGTAGGGAGGGGCATGGCCTGTCACTTGGCTACAACAGCCATTCAGCTAGGTTAGGATGAATCACCATCACCAATGGAAGGGGGGAAAAATCACCAGTGTCTGCCCTCAACAGCCTTATTTCAAAACTATAAATGTTATAATTTTGAGATTTCTAAGAAAGACATTTTAAAGCAAGTTTGTTTGAATCTTGTGTCACTCTGTCAAGAAACTGGTTTGTAAATTAAATCCCCCTTGCTGCAGCCTTAGTTTATTGCCACATCCTCTCCTTTGAGGCCATAAAGTAGAAATAATCACCCTATTCTTTGTGATAGCATTCTTAATGCATAAAAATAATTGTGTCTTTCTCTTTGTTTCTTTTTCTATCATTGAGAGGATGGAGGGACAGTGCAGGAGAGGAAGACCCTCGATGAGGTGGATTGAATCAGTGACTGGGGTAATGGGAGTAGGTGTGTCGGAGACAATGAGATTGGCACAGGGTAGAGTAGGGTGTAGGGCTGTTGTACATAGGGTCACTATGAGTCACAGGCGACTTGACGGCACATAACAACAACATTATTGCCTTCAAGTTAAACTGACTCAGAGCTGACCCTCAGTGGATTTTCAGACTATGAATAACATCAGAGAAGGTTGTTTCTCTTTCTTCTGCAGAGCGGCTGGTGAATTCAAAATACCTGTCATTGAATTGGCAGCACAACTCCCTACCCACTAGGTCACCAAAGCCCCATGCAGTTCCTTGTTTCTGCTGTGGTGGTGGTAGTTTACCACCAAATCAGAACTAACATGTAGCTGACCTGCTAGTGGGTTTTCAGAAGCAGTTAATCACACTGGGAGAAGATTTCACATCTAGTGAAATTTCAGCAGCTGGTGGAACTGACTGGTTCTTTGGGTTGGTTGACAGACAACACAGCTCCTTACTGTACTAGACCACTGATGATTCCTTGGTAGGTACCATCAAGTGGTCTATAATGTAGGGCAACCCTATCAACAGATCTGAAGTTTGCTTTTTCAGGCGCCATCCTCATGATCTCTCTCTCATACTCAAGCCCATTATGGTAGTCACTGTGTCAATCCTTTTTATTGAGGATCTTCCTCTCTTTCTCTGACACTCTCCCTCTGTGATGTTTCTCTTCAAGAACTATCTCCTCCTGATAATATCCTCAAATCAATAAGATGAAGTTTCACCATCCTTGCCTCTAAGAAGCATTCTAGTTACACCTCCTTTAAGACTGATTTGTTTGCTTTTTTGGTAGTTGATAGAAGGTTCAATACTCCACTAGCACCAAAATTCAAAGACATCAATTCTTCTTCTGCTATTACAATTCACTGTCCAACTTTCAAATGCATAAGAAGCAATTGAAAATACCATGGAATGGATCAGCTGCGCTTTAGTCCTTTAAATTGACATCCTTTTTCTTTAGCAGTTTGGAGGGGTCCTTGACAGCAGATATCCCAATGCAAGATGCCTTTTGATTTCTTGACTACAATTGTTACCATAGGTGTTGATTGTGGATTTAAATAAAAAGAAAATAGTTGGCAGCTTCAATCTTTTCTCCACAACTCCACAGATGTACATAAAAAAGGGCTCAGTGACATAATCTAGGGAGAGCAGACATGTTGACCGTTAAGTTCCTAGACTGAATATTTTGGAATAATCAGCATGAATCACTGGGGCCAGGGCGGGGGGCGAAGAACCTTGAAAGGAACTGACAGGCAGTTCCGGAGAGATAGAGGAAAAAATAATTCTATCAAGGTAGATGCAAACAAGATTTTGCTGACGATTATCCAAAAACAACTGGAACAGCACACCAACACTGCCTAAAGTTCAGGCTGGGTTTAGAAGAGGCTGTGGTTGGAACTAGGGATATTATTGCTAATGTCAGATGGCTGTTGGCTGAAAGCAGGGAGTACCAGAGGAATGTCTATCTGTGTTTCATTGACTATACAATGGCATTTAACTGTGTATATCACAACAAACTGTGGCTGACTATGAGAAGAATGGGAATTCCAGAACATTTGATTATTCCTATGTGAAACCTATACTTGTACCAGAGCAAGGAAACACTGCATGATTCAAAACTGGGAAGGGTGTATTCAAGGGATGTGTCCTATCTCCATATCTTTTCAATCTATATGTGGAACAGATTATCCGGGAGACTGGGCACTATGAGGAGAAATGTGGCATCAGGATTGGAGGTAGACTCATCAACAGTCTGCAATATGCAGATGACATAATCCCGCTTGCTGAAACTGAGGAGAATCTGAAGCACTTGCTGCAGAAGGTCAAGGACTGTAGCCTTCAATATGGATTGAAGCTAAACATCAGAAAAACAAAGATCCTCACCACCAGGATGATTGGCAGCATCATGATAGATGGTGAAGATACTGAGATTGTTGAGAGCTTCAGTTTGCTTGGCTCTACAATCAACACTTTTGGTACCAGTAGCAAGGAAACTAAAAGATGAATTGTTTTGGGAAAGTCTGCTGTCAGACACCTCTCCAAAGCACTGAAGAACAATGATGTCAGTCTGGAGACTAAAGTGTGCCTGAGACAGGCCATGGTGTTTGCAATTATTTGCTATGCACCAGAAAGGGATGATAGAAGGAGAATTGATGCCTTTGAGCTGTGATGTTGGAGAAGAGTATTGAATATATCATACACTGCCAAGAGAACAAACAGGTTAGTCCTAGAGAGGATGAAACCAGGGTGTTCCTTAGAGGCAAGGATTCTGAAGCTTCATCTGACATACTCTAGACATGTTGCAAGGTGGGATCAGTCCTTGGAGAGAGACATCATGCTTGGTAGGGTGGACGGACAGGACAGGAGAAGAAGACCGTCATTGAGATGGATTGATTCAGTGACTCAGGTAATGGGAGTAGGTGTGTCCGAGACAAAAGATTGGTGCAGGATAGAGCAGGGTTCAGGGTTTAGGACTGTTGTACATAGGGGTTGCTATGAGTTGCAAGTGAATCGATAGCACATAACAACAACACCAATCAAGGCAGAAGAAAGCAAGAGAGTTTGAGAAAGGCAAACACTGCTAAGAAGGTTACTAAGATACAAAATGAAAAATACTCATTAGGTTTGTCAACTCATATCTTAGCAAGAATATTTCTAATTAAATTTTTAAAAATTAGATTACCTTGTATACAGAAGGAGAGTAAGAAAGCAAAATGGTGAGCAGAGGTAGATTTTCTGGAAATGCCTTTGTGAAAATATAAGACATAGGGAAGTGATAGTGTGAGTAGAATACCACTTGAAGATTTCCCAAGCTCCATTGTGAATCAAATAACCTTGGCAAAGGGAAATGGGAAGATTAAAATCAATTATGAAGATTATACTACTTGGGATCCATTTTAGGAATTTATAGTTGTGAGGAAGAAGTTGGGAATGATTCTGAAAAGAATCACCTAGATGTTATATGATTATAGAATACGTCTTTGAAGATAACTCTATTGAGCTACTAGGTGTAGAGATTCACTGTCAACTCAAAGACAAGCAGTTCAGATCCACCGACAAAGCATTAGTTAGTTTTTAAGGAGTTTTGGCCAAGTCGTGATTAAGAACTCAGCTCTAACTAACGGATAGGTTGGCAGTGTCAAGCTGCTCTGTAGGAGAATGATTTGACGTCTGCTTCTTAAGTAAAGATTACATCCTTGGAAATCTTATGAAGAAATTCTACTCCGCCCTATAAGGTAGCGACAATAGGTGAAATCCCACAATGAGCGTGTACCAAGAGAAATAACCCTGTTAATGCAATGAGTAAGCACTCATCTGCTAAGTGAAAAATAAGCAGACCAAACTCACCTGCCATTCAGTGGGAGAAAATATTTGACCATTGGCTCACTTAACAATCGCAATCTTGAGAACTCTGTGGGGAAGTTCTATTCTGTTACATAGGGTACTATGAATAGAAAATATCTTGAAAACACCTAACCACAGCAATGTCTGTTTTCCTGTATTCTTGTCAGTACTGGGTGTTACTAGTCTTTCTTCAGTTTTACTTTCTTTCATAGTGAGCAGGGAATGCACTGATTACCCAAAAGTGGTGCCTCTCCGGTGATTCAAATCCACCTGGTGCTTTGCAGGAGAAAAATGACCAGTCTCATCCTGATCAATTTACAGTCTCTGAAAACTTGCTAGTGTCAGCTAAAGGCTGGTTCTGACTTCAAGTCAATTATTTGAGTCTTAGAAAACACACACACACACACACACACACACACACACACACACACACACAAAACCCCACAACCCCACCAAAGGCAAACAAACAAAAGACCCACAGCACTTCCATTTGCTTTACAGCAACTACTGTTGTTGTTGTTGTGTTGTTGTTATTGTTGTTATGGAATATCGAGTCAGAGCCAACCCATAGCTGACCCTTCAGTAGCTTTTAGCGGTAGTTTAATCACTTGGCAACTCTTGCTCTGTAAACTGCTTGTTCATACACTTTGCAAAATCTTATATAACACTGCTGTTGTTGCAACATGTTGTTATTACCGAAGAGGAGTGGGAAGTGTATGGAATACAGTGTTATTGTTGTTGTTATGTGCCATCGAGTCGTTTGTGACTCTTAGCGATCCTATGTACAACAGCCCTAAACCCTGCTCTATCCTGTGCCAATCAC
>NW_006399762.1:1105930-1118957 GCF_000299155.1 Elephantulus edwardii
TTTGTCTTCTTGACGTTGAGCCTCATTCCATTCTGAAGGCTGCAGTCCTTGACCCTCTGCAGCAAGTGCATGAGGTCTTCCTTAGTTTCAGCAAGCAGGGTTATTAGTTAAATAAATTGTTAAATAAATTTGTTGTTAAATAAATCCAATTATTTCAGTTGAAAAGAAAAACATCTCATAGTAACTTGAACGAAGGGAAATTAGAAATCTATGCAATAAAATAACAGAAGCTGTACTAGAAATTTAGTCAAGAAATTCTTATCTCTGTATCAAGCTTCACCTGCCATATCCTGCCACCATGCCTTTCCAGAGACTTCAATGTTTAGTCTTGCAATATCTCACTCTTTCCATTTGGGCAACTCTGATAGTAAACAGGGAAGAATTTTTGCTGTAAGACCCTATAAAAATTCAAATGGCTTTCAGGATATATAAGTAGATGAAGATATAGATACAAAGATGGAGCTATAATTCTAGTTCTAGATATAAATCTTTTGTTGTTGTCGTTGTGTTGTTAGGTGCCGTCAAGTCAAGTACAACTCAAAGCAACCCTATGAACAAGGGATATGAAACCTGTCCTATTCTGTGCCGTCTTCACACTTACTGACACACTAAAGCCCATTTTGGTAGACACTGTGTCAATCCACCTGATTGAGGGTCTTCCTTTCCTTCGTCGACCTTCTCCAAGACATATTTATTTGTTCTTTGGGGTGTCCATGATATGTGCTCTTTTCCAACACCACAGCTCGGAGACATTAATTCTTCTCCTGTCATCTTTATTCACTGTTTAGCTCTCAAATGCATAGCAAGTTATCAGAAACACCACAGCCTGAATCAGAGGCACCTTAGTTTTTTAACTAGATGTGTATAAATATAGTTATAGGTAGGTAGGTAGGTAGGTAAGTAGGTAGATGATAAATAAGTAGGTAGTAGATAGATAGATAGATAGATAGATAGATGATAGATAGATAGATAGATAATAGATGAATAGACAGAGATAAGTACAGTTTTGGATTTTCTTTTGGAAATAGACTATCAAGCATTTTCTCAAGGTTTCTCTAGGTGGATTTGACCTCAAAATTTTTGGTTTACAGTCTATATTATTAACTGTTTACACCACCATGAATAGGACATCCCCCCTCCTCATCCATTACCATAGAGTTTATTCCAATTCATGTAGACCAGAACAGAACTATTCCACAAGGTTTTCAATGCTATAAGTCTTTACAGAAGAGACTGTCTCATCTTTCTTCTGTAAAACAGCTTTGGGTTTCAACTACTGGCCTTGTGGGTAACAATCACATTTTTTAACCACTAAAATATCAAGACTCCTTATTTGATGTATATCTAACCATCCACCCACTGTCATCAAGCAGATACCAACTCATAGTAGACTGTCAATGTTTATTGAAGGAGATTACCTACCTTCTCCAGAAGAACATCAATTAGCACTTCAGTAAAAAAAGAAATACCTACCTTTTGAACAACAGATTTGAACCCTGTCCTATCATGTGCCATCCTCACACTTCCTGACACACTAGAACCCATCGCAGCAGTCACTGTGTCAAGTCATCTGGTCAAGGGAACTTCTCTCCCTCACCAACCCTCTGCCTTCTGGAGCATCATGTCCCTCTCTTAGGAATAGCACCTCCTAGCAACATGTGTGAAGTATGCGAGATGAAGCTTTATCACCTTTTTGTTATTAAATTTTATTAGTATTAATGAACATTTACAGGGATTTTGGGTTTCATTCCTTCATTGCTGTACCATTCTCTCTAACCTCTTCCCCAGTTTGTTCTTCTTCCCCCACCCTCCGAATGTCTGTTTTAATTGTCCAATTGCCACAGTGCTTGTCAAAACCAGTTCTGTTTAATCTCCTTTGTCAGTGTGTCCTTTGCCATTCCCTATCACTCCTCCCTGAGAGAGACTTCTCCCTGATTCATAAGGGAAAGGGGATGGCGTATTCTCTTAGCTACTTCCTGCTGAAAAGGGACGCTGTAGGTTTCAGGGTGAAGATCTTCTCTCACTACTCTAAAGGGCCCCTTTGGCAGTAGGAAACACATAGACTATTATGGAGATTTATTTTGGAATTTAGATGCACTGTTATTAATTGTGCTTAGCCGTACATGTTCATATCCTTGAAGATGTATCATGGGGGTGTTGCAACCTAGAAGACACAAATTTAACTAACAAGTTATAAGTACATGAGTCAAAAATTATGGAAAAGTAAAAGAAAAGATTCTTTCATTGTTTTACAAACCCTCCCCCAGGTCCCCTCCACCATGTAGCCCTCGCTCTAGTCTCCTGTGATGACAGAAATACCTAGTCACATATCTCTTTTAAACAGTTTTCTCCCTCCTCTGTTTCAGTGCAGTATACATTATTGAACCCATCTTACTCAGTCTCTCCCCAACCCCAAGGACAGTCCCATTCTACAACAGTGGCATCATGCAATATTAGTCCTTTTGTGACTGGGATATTTTACTCAGCATAATGTTCTCCAGAGTCAACCATTTTGAATAATATTGGATGAGTTCCTTGTTTTTCAATGCAGCATAGTATTCCATTGTGTGAATATACCACAGCTTCTCTAGCCATTCATTTGTTGATGGGCACTTAGGTTGTTTCCAACTCCTTGCTATTGTGAACAAAGCTTTGCCTCCAGAGAACACTCTGGCTTCACCCTCTCCAAGACATATTTGTTTGTTGTTTTGGCCATCCATAGGATGTTCAGTGTTCTTTTCCAGCACAACAGTTCAAAGGCATCAATTCCTCTGTCAGCCCTATTCATTGTCCAGCTATCAGATGCATAACAAGTGATCAGAAGGACCAAGATATGAATAAGACACACCTTAGTCTTCAAAGGTGCTCTTCAATGATTTGGAGAGGTCCTTAGCAGCAGACTATCCCAGTGCAATTTATCCCATTATTTACTGACTGCTGATACCAAGGGTTTTTATTGCAGATCCAGGTAAGATGAAGTTGTTGACAGTTTAATCTCTGGAGACTAAGGTGTGCCTGGCCCAGGCCATAGTTTTTGCAATTACTTGCAATGCAGCAGAAAACTGGACAATGATTCTGAAACTTTGTCTGACATACTTTGCACACGTTGCAAGGAGGGACCAGTCTTTGGAGAGAGATATCATGCTTGGGAAGATAGAGGGACAGTGTAGGAGAGGAAGACCCTTGATGAGATGGATTGATTCAGTGACTGAGTTAATGGGGGTAGGTGTGTCAGAGACAATGAAATTGGCACTGGATAAAGGAGAGTTTAGTGCTGTTTTGCAGAGGGTCACTATCAGTCACAGGTGACTTGAAAGCACCTAACAACAACAACAACAAAAAATCATCTAACATGATGCTGCCTATTGGTCCAATGGTAAGAGTCTTTGTTTTCTTGATGTTGAGATGAAATCTATATTTGAAGGCTGTATTCTTTGATCTTCTGCAAAAAGTACTTCAAGTCCTCCTCACTTTAAGCTAGCATGGTTGTGTCCTCCACAAAAGGTTATTGATGAGATTTTCTCTGCCCTTGATGTCACATTCTTCTTCATAGGGTCCAGCATCTCAATTAATTCTCTCAAGGTACAGATTGAATAGGTATGGAGAAAAAAATATAACCCTTACACACTTCCTTCTTAATTGTAAACCATGTAGTGTTTCTCTTTTCTCACAATACTCTCTTTGTCTAGGTATAGATTTCCCATGAACACAGTTTTAATCTGGTGTCTTAATGGTAAGAAATTGCACTGACAATGCAAAGAAAGGTGCCAATTTGAATCCACTAGATGCTCTGGAGAAGAAAGATAGTCAATCTCCCAAGTGATTAACAGTCTCTAAAAACCAGCTGAAGGGTCAGTTATGGGTCAGTTCTGGCTTGATGGTACAGAACAGAAACTTTCTTTCAAAGGTGGTTCCTACTAATCCTATTCCCAAAGAGCTCTTGCAGTGTAATAGTTAACCACTCAAACTTAAATCCACAAATTGTTCCACAAGATAAAAGACCTTTTCCCCATAAAAAAAATCATAGCTTACTAGTTTTACTATATCTAATAGAATTGAATCAATATAGAATTGAGTCAATATTTCATAAAAATAATCTTATTCTCTGAGATAGAGATTCACTAAGCAACAATTGAATATTCAAATGAGGCCTTGCATAATCCTAGGTCACTAGTATTTGCCATCCCAATAACACCATCTCATCTCATCTCATCTCTCCTCAATAGGAGGTTTTGAATATACATTCTTGACCTACATAAAGAATGCTAAACTCCTGCCGTTAAAAAATGCATAAATATGTACCAGATGTATAGATAAAATTTAAAAGAATAGATTATGGAGATGGAACTGTCAGCATGGCCCTCACAATCACATTTTTTCATCCTGCCATGTGGTGTCCACCTGTGGAGTGTCGTCAGTGAGTTTGGTTGAAAACTCAATGGGTTCCCACTTTTAAAGCTGTCTCTATGCCTGAGGGATTTTTGTCAGCTTTGGTTTCAGCAACGTGCCTGTCCATAGAACTCAAAACTATCTTTTTAGTTCAATGCTTCCCTTTTAAAAATTTGTCTATGACAACTATTTTTTTAGGTGCTTTCAAGTCGAGTATGACTCATAGAGATTCTGTCAATAGCCGACCTGAACCTTGCCCTAAGCTGTGCCATCCTCATCATATCTGACATATTTGAGACCATTGCTGAAGTCACCATGCCAATCCATTTCACTGGGGCTCTTCCTCTCCTTCAGTGACCCTTCCATCTTTCTAAGCATGGTGTCCCTTTCTAAGGAATAGCCTCACCTAGCTACATATCCAAAGACTGAAAGATAAAAGGTCAGCATCTTTGCCTCCAAGGAGTACTCTGGCTAACTTTTTCCAAGACAAATCTGTTTGTTCTTTTGGCAGTCAATGGGATATTCATTTCTTTTCAAATATAAATTGGTTGACCGCTTTCTTTTGTCTTTAATAATAAAATTTATTGTACCGGAACATCTACAAGAGTCCAACATAATCTACTTTCCAAAAAAAGAAAGTACTTTCTGTAAGATATTTAACTTTTCTGAAAAGAGCTTCAAGAACTGAAAATTAATTAATAAAACAGAACTAAGCAATAAGAATCTGGGACAATATGCAAGTTTACTTTGACCAAAAGAATGATTTTCCTTCATACTAATCAAACACTCTGTTTTTTTTATCTACCAAGAAGGCTTAGGAAAAAATTCCTATTCAAGCAGTCATGAAGAAATAATAAATGTAAATGATTCAAGCCAAGTTTTACTGTTGGTATTCTGTTTAGTTGAATCTGACTCAGAGAGTAGCCTTATATGACAAGGCAACCCAAACTCAATTCATTGCCATTGAGTCAGGATCAACTCATAGCTGCTTCTCCAGCAAGTTTTCAGATGTTATACATAGCACAAAAGGACATTGCTCATCTTTATCCCACAGAGCTATTAGTGGATCCAAACAATCTACTTTGGGGTTGGCAACATAACTCTTTACTCACTGAACCACCAAGATTCCCTGAAGAGAGCTATTCCATAGGATTTCCTAAGTTGTAATCTTTAAGGGAGTACATGATCAAAGTCTTTTCTCCTATAGAATTTAAGTATGTAATAAGAATATGGTAGCTGCTACTTCTTTTTCACTCTTCAATTGTGCAAGTAATTTTACAAAGATTGTATCAAAATTTGTGTCAGACTTTTTTACCTGTATTGTTATTAGAATTTTAGTACATTTTAGATTTTTTTCCAATTAACAATAATCACATCTCAGATAAACCTCACTGGCTAGTTAGCTAGGAATGAAATAATAACAGAAATAAACTGATCTCTATGAACTTATCAAGAGAGTGGACACTTCATAGAGGTTGAAAGTTAATAATTATGAGTATTGACTTGATGATGAAATGAGGCTGAAAATAGAGAGGTTGAATTTTATATTTAGAACTATTTATTTATCTCAAATATCTGTTTTATTTCAAATATATTTTTTAAAATATGCAAATGACTACTTTACACAGAGAACTCTTACCTGATGGGATGCATAGGAATCAAATTGACTACATCTGTAGAAGAAATTGCTGGAGAAGCTCAATATCAGCAGTCAAAACTAGGTTAGGGGCGGTTTATGAGTCAGACCATCAATTACTCATATAGAAGTCCAAACTCGGGCTGAAGAATATCAAAATAAGTCCAAAGGAACCAAGATATGACCTTAAATCTCTTCCATCTGATTTTTAAGTTCACCTTAGAAATAGTTTTGAGGCATTGAACACCAATGACTGAAAACCAGAGAGTTGGGGGTGATATAAAGGATATCATCCATGAAGAAAGTAAAAAAGCAGTACAAAAACAGAGGAGAAAAACAAACAAACAAAACAAATGTCAGAAGTTGTTGTGTGATGTCCAGTTGCTTGTGACTCATAGCAACCCTATGTACAACAGCCCTAAACTCTGCTGTATCCTGTGCCAATCTTACTTTCTCTGACACACGAACCTCCATTCTCACAGTCACTGAATCAATCCATCTCATCAAGGATCTCCCTCTCCTGTGCTGTCCCTCCACCCTCCCAAGTACGACATCCCTCTCCAAGGACAGGTCCCTACTTGCAACACATCCAAATTATATCAAACAAAGCTTCAGAATCCTTGCCTCAAGGAACAGCCTGGTATCACCCTCTTTGGGACAACCCTGTTTGTTCTCCTAGCGGTCCATGGTACATTCAGTACACTTCTCCAGCACCACAGCTCAAAGCTATCAATTCTGCTATCATCCCTAGTCATTGTCCAGCTTTCTGATGTGTAGTAAGTTATTGAAAAGACCATGGCCTGAATCAGGGGCACCTTAGTCTCCAGGCTGACATAGTTGCTCTTCAGTACTTTGGAGAGGTCTCTGACAGCAGATCTTCCCAATGCAATTCATCTTTTAATTTCCTGGCTGCTGGTACCAAGACTGTTGATTGTGGAGCCAAGTAGACTGAAGCTGTGAACAGTCTCAATTTCTTCATCATCTATCATGACACTGCCAATCATCCCAGTGGTGAGAATCTTTCTTTTCTTGATGTTGAGCTTCAATCCATACTGAAGGCTGCAGCAATTGATCTTCTGAAGCACACACTTCAGGTCCTTTTCAGTTTGTGTCATCGGCATAACAAAGATTGTTGATGAGTCTTCCTCCAATCTTTATACATTTCTTCTCATATAGCCCAGCCTCCTAAATAATCTATTCTGCATATAGATTGAAAAGGTATATAGATAGGACACATCCCTGACGTACACCTTTCCCAGTTTTGAACCATGGAGTGTTTCCTTGCTCTGTTCTGATGACTGTGTCCTGGTCCAAGCATAGATTTTGCATAAATGATCAAGTGTTCTGGGATTCTCATTCTTCTCAGAGGTAGCCACAGTTTGTTGTGATCCACACAGTCAAATGTCTTTGCATAGTCAATGAAACACAGATGTTAAAAGAGATTCTATAAGTTGCACAAGAGTTTTGAGAAGTGAAAACAAAGAGGAAATATGCTGACATAAAATATCTGAACAGAAGATTTCAAAAGGTAGCTTGAGAGGACAAAGCAAAGTATTGTATTGCAATGTGCAGAGAGTTAGAATTGAAGAATAAAAAGGGAATAACACTGTTTCTCAAGCTGAGAGAACTTAAAAAACAAATTTAAACCTGAAGTTTCATTATTGAAAGATGCTATGGGCAATATATTGAATGACCCAGAAAGCATCAAAAGAAGCTGGAGGGAATACACAGAATCACTGTACCAAAGAGAACTGGTTGACACTGAAAAATTCCATGAAGTACTATATGAGCAGGAGCCAATGGTAACGAAGGAGGAAGTGGAAGCTGCATTGAAGGCATTGGCAAAAATTTAGGCTCCAGGAATCAATGGGAAATCATTTAACTTGTTTCAATTAACAAAGGCACTCACAAGTTTATGTCAAGAAATTTGAGGACAGCTGTCTGGTCAATGGATTGGAAGACGTTAATATTTGTTCCCATTTTCAAGAAAGGTGATCTAACAGAATGTGGAAACTACTGAACAATATAATTAATGTCACATACAAGAAAATACTGCTGAATATCATTCAACAATGGCTATAAAAATATATAGATAGGGAATTTCCAGAAGTCCAAGTAGGATTTAGAAGAGTCTGTAGCACTAGCGATATCATTGCTGATGTCAGAAAGATGCTGGCTAAAAGTAAAGAATACTCAAAAACTATATTTTTGTGCTTTATTGACCACACAAAGACTTTTGGCTGTGTGGATCATAACAAGTTGTGGCACTTAATTGTGCTCATGTGAAACCTATACCTGAACCAGAAGGCTATGGTGCAACAGAGCAGGGGAGCAGTGCATGGTTTAAAATTAGGAAGGGAATGAGTCTCTCCATATCTATTTAATCTGTACCCTGAGCAAATAGTTTGAGAAGCTGGACTTTATGAAGAGGAATATTGTGTCAGGATTGGAGACTTATCAATAGAAACCTATACTTGGAACAAGAGGCAGTCATCAGAACAGAGCAAGGAAACACTACATGGTTCAAAATTGAGACGGACTTATGGCAGTGATGTGTCCTATCTTCATATTTTTTCAACCTGTATGCAGAACAGATTATCCGAGAAGCTGGACTCTATGAGGAGAAGTGTGGCATCAGAATTTGTGGAAGTTCCATCAATAAGCTGCATTATGCAGATGACACAACCCTGCTTGCTGAAACTGAGAAGGACCTTAAGTGCTTGCTGCAGAGGTTCAAGGATTGCAGCCTTCAATATGGACTGAGGCTCAATATCAAGAAGACAAAGATTCCCACCACTGGGTCAATTGGCAGCATCATAATAGATGGTGAAGAGATTGAGGTTGTTCAGAGCTTTAGTTTGCTTGGTTCCACAGTCAACACTCTTGGCACCAGGAGCCAGGAAATTAAAAGATGCAATGTGATGGGAAAGTCTGCTGTTAAGGACCTCTTCAGGGTACTGAAGATCAATGGTGTCAGCCTGAAGACTAAGGTGCACCTGATACAGGCCATGGTCTTTGCAATCACTTGCTATACATCAGAGATCTGGACAGTGACTAGGGAGGATAGAAGGAGAATTGGTGACTTTGAGCTGTGGTGCTGGAAAAGAGTATTGAATGTACCATGGACTGCTAGGAGAACAAACAGGTTTGTCCTAAAGAGGGTGATACCAGGCTGTTCCTTGGAGGCAAGGATACTGAGGCTTCATCTGACAACTTTGGACATGCTGCAAGGAGGGACCGGTCCTTGGAGAGGGATATCATGCTTAGGAAGGTGGAGGGACAGCTCAGGAGGGGAAGACCTTCTCTGAGGTAGTTGATTCAGTGACTGGGGTAACCGGGGTGGGTGTGTCAGAGACAGTGAGATTTGCATAGAGCAGAGCAGGGTGTAGGGCTGTTGTACATAAGGTCTCTATGAGTTGCAAGTGACTCAACAGCACATAGCAACAACAACAACATGTTATGCAGATTACAACCTTGATGCTGAAAGTGAGGAGGACTTGAAGCATTTGTTGCAAAAGATCAAGGAATGCAATCTTCAGTACGGATTGCATCCCAATATCAAGAAGACAAAGATTTTTACCTCTGTACCAATAAGCAACATCATAAAGAATGGAGAAGAGATTCAAAATGTCAACAACTTCATCTTACTTGGATCCACAATTAACACCCTGGTACCAGCAGTCAGGAAATATGGAGACACATTGCACCAAAAAAGGCTATAGTTAGGGACTTCTCCAAATTATTGAGGAGTTAATGATGTCAATTTAAGGACTACCATGCATCTGACTCAGGCCATGGTCTTTCCGATCATTTGCTATGCATCTGAGAGCACGACAACGAATAAAAATGAAAGAAGAGTTGATGTCTTTGAGCTGTGGTCTTGGATGAGAGCACTGAACATCCCCTGTATGGCCAAAAGAACAAACAAATATGTCTTGGGGAGGGTGCAGCCGGAGTGCTCTTTGGATGCAAGGATGATGAGGCTTCACCTCACGTACTTCAGGCATGTTGCTAGGAGGGATTGGTTATTCCTTGGAGAGGGATATGATACTTGATAGGGTGGAGGGTTGACAAAGAAGAGGAAGACCTTGACCAGGTGGATTGACATGGTGACATCACAATTAGCTTTAGTGTGAAAATGGCACAGGGTAGGACAGCAATCAGATCTGTTATTCTTAGGGTCACTATAAGTTGTACTTAACTCTATGACACCTAACAACAAAAAGAACAAGTATCTTTTGTTGATATAATGTTCTCATTTTCTTAAATAGTAACAAGGTCTCATTCTCCTCTATGTAAATAATATAATAACCATCATCTCCACTTTACCTTTAACTACTGCATCTTTAGGTCACAAATATTTCTTGTTTGAGTAATTGTAAATGTTTCATAACTGTTCTCACTGCCATCGAACTTGACCTCTCCAATCCATCCTGCCCATCATGATCTTTATATAATATTAATTTAACAATAGTGTAACCTTGAAGTCTAAAACACTTCAATCACTCCCACAATTTTCTGGTTAAACTTCAAGCAATGTATCATAGTATCTAAGGGACTTTCTGATTCTCATGATGCCTTTTTTCTAGTTTCACTTCCTGCGTCTTCCACATGCTCATCTGCTCCCTAAGTGAGCTGACCTTTTGAATAGGGACCTCCAGCCTGTAATTATGGGCAGTATCCCAGATGGGAGCCAGAAGGCAAGTAGTAAAACACATCTGAGGAAACAATGTGTTAAGGATCAGAGACTCCCTAAAGCACTTCAAAGCAAGGGACCCATGAGGTGGTTATAAGTCCCGTGCATAGGCTCGAAAGGGATTGAGGAGTAAATAAATGAGGTTAAAGATAGTCTAAGGGCAGCAAATATCAGCAATAATATACTTTTGTCTTAAAGGACTAGTCTGGTTCCTTTATCTAATTAAATATTTCTCTCTCCTTCCTTACTTTATCTAGTTAATGTCAAGTCTTGGAAAAAGTTCCTAAACTCATGGCTGAGATGAAGCATCTGTACAAGCTTCCTCTGTATTCTGCTATGTATCATTGAGTCAGAACTGACTCATAGCTGACCCTCTAATATTTTTTCAGAGGCAGTTAATTGCATGAGAAGAAATTGTCCCTCTTTCATCAAAAAAGCAACTAGTGGATTTGAATTGCCTGCCTGCCTTTGAGTTGGTAGTGGAACTCCTTACCCATTAAGCCAACAGAGTTTCTGTATTCTAACCCCCGTTATTTCTACATTGTAAAAAATCTAAATAGAGAAGAACTGGTGATACAGAAGTGCTCAACTGCTAACTGAAAAATTTCAAATTCACCCAATGGCTCCATGAGAGAAAATCCTGAGTATTTGTTTCCATAAAGATTTAACTTAAAAAAAGAAAAGGAGTGGGCCCTATGGAGCAGTTCTCCTTTGTGGCATGAGGTAACTATTTATCAAAAATCAACTCAAAACCTAATAATAATAGTCGGTATTACTTTCCCACTACATGGAGATTAGCAACTCTGCCTCATTCATTTCCAAGTATTTGTGTGATATTAACGGCTTATTGTTCAAATGGCTTCCTTAGCCATTTGACTTTGACTTTGCCATGTGCATAAGCAGAAATATGTAAATAAGGTGTGTTAACCTACCCACAGCAGACTGGCTAGTCTCACCATTAAATTCAGCAGAATTGGAGAGTCTCACCACCAGCAAAGAGAAACAGGCATGTATGGGGCTCCCTTCAGGACCAGAGACTCTTGTGCCTGCTAATACTTTCAGCCCTGGCAGTGGATGAAGCAGAGGACTGGAGATCCAAGGTGAGACAGAGGTGAACTTGGGACTGTTACCCTCCACAGAACCCAAGCTAAGAGCCTTTGCCCAAGTTTATTGGAGTTCAGGTAACTAGGAGTTCAGGGAAGAGCTATAATTGGGAGAACTGAAAGCTTCGTTACAATGTTCTAAAGCCAGGAGGCTCAAGGATGAGGCATCTGAGAGCATATTTCAGAAGCTGAAATAGCAAATTTCAGAAGCTATATTTTTCTACTAACATTGTTTATAACCTTTTAACTTCCCCAGTATGGTTCTATGTGGTCTGTGAGTTATCACATTGGATTTTGGACCCAGTAGAGTAGTAAGACTGGTATTGAGATAAGTAGAAAGAGGTGTAGGAGAGTGGGGGACACGTCTGACCTCCTAGGAATTGTTTTTGTGTCGTTGATGTTGTTGACTAGGACAGTTTTACTTTGAGAAGTTGGTACAAGCCAAGATATGGCCATGCCCCCTTGGTTGTTGTGCTTTTTACAGCCTAACACTTATCACAGTGCCTGACACAAAACTAATACACAATAAATTATTAATAATGTTCACTAAATGGAATTTCATAAACTAAATATTTTGTAAACCAACATCACTAGAGAATGTGTTCCTATAGAATCCAAAAACTGAGTAGTACTTTCCCTAATTTGACTAATGGATGTCTTCCTGTGAATAGAGATATTGCTAGTGAGTAGTGATTTTGAAAGATGAAAATACATTACAAAAAAGCAACGTGAAAAGAAAGATTAAGTGATATGATAAAAAGGAAATTAGAACATAAGTTCCAAACCCTAGCTTTTCCTCCACAATCAATCACTTTGTAATTTTGAGCAAATAGTTTCTTTTCTATGAACCTCCATTTCCCCATCTCTGGAATAGGGAATACAGTGAAATTATTTTTAGTATTCTATTATTCCCTGTAACATTCTAGGTTCTTCAGTGTTTTGGGTTGTTTGTTTGTGGTGTTTTTTTTTTTTAACTTCTATTCTTAATTTTGAATTAAGCATAAACATTGCCTTAGTCTCACATCTTGGTAGTTGGCTTTTTGTGATAACTTTGTTTTATATTCAGCACACACATATAGGTGATAATTTAAATGTGTCAATTTTTTTTAATTTAGTTTGTTTATTTTTCATTTCAATGAACATCTACAGAGATTTTAGAATTCCAATCATTCATTGTTGCACCCTTCTCCCCGCACAAACCCC
>NW_006399762.1:1127404-1128901 GCF_000299155.1 Elephantulus edwardii
GGGATGGGTGTGTCAGAGGTGGTGCGATTGGCGCAGGATAGAGCAGGGTTTAGGGCTGTTGTGCATAGGGTCACTATGAGTCAGAAACGACTCGACGGCACCTAACAACAACAACAACAACAACAACCATATAAAATATTTCCCTCATCCCTGAAAGTTTTCTCAGGTCTTCTTTCAGTCAATATCCAACCCACAGAAGAGTAGTTATTCTTCTGATTTCAGTCAATAGAGATTATGTCTTTCTGTCCTAAAACTTCTTATTTATAAAATTATGCAATATGTAATCATTTATATCTGCCTGCTTGTACATATAATGGTTTAGATTCATTATATTATTCTTGATTGCCTTCGAGTTGAGCAGGACTCATAGTGACCCTGTGAACAAAAGGCCTGAAGCCCCTCTACAACTATCGACATTTATCAAAGTTCATAGACTTTCCAAAGACAAGTTGTTTACGAAGTGGATGCCACTCCTGCTTCCAAAATATCGTTGTGGATACCAGTAATTCATTATTTTATTAGTGTTAGAGAATATTTCACTATGTAAATATACCAAAATTTGAATTTTTCTATTGGTAAGTAGTCTTATCAATGATTATTACAGAAAAGCATTTTCATTTCTCTTGCATCAAAACCTAACACTAGAATAACTGAGATTTGAGTAAGATGTATGAGACTTGGTAGCACAGGAGTAAAAAGCATCTGGCTGCTACCAGAAAGCTCAGCAGTTAAGAGCCACCAGGTCAACCGGAGAAAGACATGGTAGTCCTCTTCCATAAGGATTTAAAGCCTTGGAGACACTATGAAGAAGGTCCTATGTGTCAGAACTGACTACACAGCCATAGAGTTTCATTTTTTTAAATTACAAGACATTGTAATTTTTCTACTAACTTGGTATATTGTATCAGATCACATCAACTTTCTATTTCTTGAGTAAATCCTAGCTGATTGAAATGCCTTAGTCTATGCATGCCTAATTTGTCATTGGATTTTATCAAGAATTTTGTCATTTATATTCAAGACATATAATAGTACTCTGTGTAGTCATTTAGGCATAATGTGCTTTTCAACATGTTTTATCTGTTGTTGTTGTTGTTGTTAAGTGCCGTCGAGTCGTAGGCGACTCATTGCGACCCTATGAAGGAGAGTCCTCGATGCTTCATCCTCTCTCCAGGTTCATAGGGTTTCCGGAGGCAAGCTACTATGGAAGTGGATGTCACTCCTCCTTCCAAGCTTGTTTTAATTGGGGAGCTCCACCCCACTCTCTGTCAGCATTGGGTAGCCAACCATTAACCCATTTGACACATCAGTGTCACAGATGTTTTATTTGCCTCATAAAATAAATTGAAGGTTCTTTTTTCTTTTTCTGAGAGGTTTTATAAAAAACTGATACTATTTCTTTCTTGTAAATTTAATATACTAGTGAAATCAGCTTCGATGTAAGTTGTCCTTGTATAAAAGTTTTTAATATACCATTTAATTTATCTTATTTATATA
>NW_006399762.1:1129001-1134429 GCF_000299155.1 Elephantulus edwardii
CCTTGAAAAGAAAAACTCCCTCATTGGTACACAATCCCGCCGCACCTCCCCAAACCCCACCCCCTACCCCAAAATATAATCCACTCTGCAACCCTTATTGCGTACTCATACGATAAAAACAATGCCTTAAAATATAATACTTTTAGACTATTTTGCTGCTCCACTTTTTAAGGACTTCTTGCTCTACTCAAAGGCAATCAAAAACAACAACAACATTCATAATTAGTGAATGATTGAACCTACCAACAGCTCTACCAGAGAAATATGTGGTAGTTTTCTTCTGTTAAGGTTTACAACCTAGGAAGTCAAATGGAAATTCATCATGAGTTAGAATCAAGAGCAATGAATACTAAGCAATTGAACACACTAAATTTAAGTAATTTTCAAATACATATTGTTTTTATTCCCAACATAAGATTATACCATATCAGGGGAGCTCTGGTAGCCTAGTGGCAAGAAGCTGCACTGCAATCCCAGAGGCACAGGTTCGAATCCACCAGATGCTCTGCCGGGGAAGGAGGGACAATTTCCTCCTGTACCAGTCAGATCTAATTTGACGGTACACACACACAAATAATAAAATAAAATTTAAAAAAAGATTATACCATATCAAAATATTATCTCACATAAGTGTGTAGAACATGCCTAGAACATAGTCCCAGCATTCAGAATAAAACATAAATATCTAGAAGTTTATCTTGTTCTTTTATTTGTTGTTAAGTACTGTCAGGTATGACTCATAGTGACCCTATGAACAACAGACCTGAACTCTATCCTATTCTGTGCCATCCTCTTCATTTGTGATACACTTGAGCCCATTGTTACAGTCATTGTGTTAATCCTTCTTATTGGGGATCTTCTACTTTTGTGCTGACCCACCAACTTTGCAAGCATGATGTCCATTTCTAAGGAATAGCTTCTCCTAGGAACATGCCCAAGGTGTAAGAGATGAAGGATCATCATCTTTGCTTCCAAGGAGCATTCTGGGCACACTTTCTTCTAAGACATATCTGTTCTTTTGGCAGTCAAGATATTCTGCACTCTTCTCCAGCACCATAACTGAAAGGCATCACTTCTTCTTCTGTAATCCTTATTCACTGGCCAGCTCTCAGATGGACAGCGAGTAATTAGAAAGACTCTGGTTTGAATCAAGTTCACCTTAATCTTTAAAGTAGCATCATTGCCCATTAGGACATTGAAAAGGTTGTTCCTTCTAACTCTTCTTGCTCATCATCTTTTCTTAGAACACTTTTCATGATCTTCATTTAACCAACTGCAGCAAGCGCTTCAGGTCCTTCTCAATTTCAGCAAGCAGGTTGTGTCCTTTGCTTTATGAGATGAGATGAGTTACATTGTTTTTCTTATGTGAACCATCTCTGCCTTAGTGTTATGCATCCCACTTACTCATGATAAATTATTTTTTATATACTATTGTATTTTATTGCCTAGGCTTTTGTTAAGGATTTTTACATCTGTGATTTTGAGAGTTACTGGTTGATATTTCTATTTGCTGGGTTTTTGTTTGTTCTTTGTGTTTTGTTTTGTTTTTCTTGTGATATCTTTGCTTGGTTTTGGTATTAGGGTTATACTTCATTCATAAAAAGTGGTAGTGTTCTTCTTTTTTTAATTTTTTTTCTTTTCACTTAAGTGGAATTGGTGATCATCCATCTTTGAAGCCATCTGGCCAGGGTTTGTTGTTGGTGGGAAGTCTTTTTATGATCTGCTCAATTTCTTCTTTTGATGCATCTGTTCAAGTGTTCTGTATATATTTGTATCCATTTGGGTAAAATGTGGATTTCTATAAATTTATCCATTTCTTCTTGTTGTTGTTGTTGTTGTTAAGTGCCATCGAGTCATAGGCAACTCATAGTGATGCTATGAACAAAAGTCTTGGACACTTGTGTAGCTTTCCTCCTTTCTTCGGGTTCATAGGGTTTCCAGAGACAAGCTATTATGAAAGTGGATGCCACTTCTGCTTCCAAGCTTGTTTAATCAGGGAGCTCCACCAAACACTGTCCACATGGGTAACCATTCTCACATTTGACTCATCAGTGGTTCTCAAATTTATTGAAGCATAGCTTTTCCTAGTATTCTGATATTATCAAATTAATTTCTATTGGTCCTGTTGTGATGCCACCTCTTGCTTTTGTTTGTATCTTTTTTTATTTCTTATTTGTAGCTTTTTTCTTATGTTGAAACATCTTTTATCATTTCTTCTGTTATAGATTTGTCTATTTATATAAAATATTTAATATATAAAGATTTGTCTATTCTTCAAACTGAGGGGGGAAGGCTTTCTTCTCACCCTATTGAAAAAAGCTCAAATTTTTTGGATGTTTGATTTTTATAAGGTCTCATTCATTGATTTTATATTCTTTCCTTTATTTATATGATTGTTAGTTATTTTTCTTCTGTTGAATCATCTCTTAATACCTATTATGAATTTTACTTGATCATGATGAGTTATATTTTTTATATACTATGGGATTCTACTTGCCAAGATTTTGTTAAAGATTTTTATGTTTTTGTTCATGAGGCATATTGGTCTGTAATTTTCCATTTTATTAAGAGCCTTACCTGTCTGGGGTATTTGGGTTGTGCTTACTTCATAGAAGCAGAATGGGTAGTAGTTTGTCTCTGAATGTTTGGAAGAATTCATCAGCGAAGCTGTTGGGCTAGGATTGATGGATTGATTGACTGATTGATTGATTGATTGAGTTGTAGGGAAGTCTTTTTATTATATGTTCAACTTCTTTTTTTTTCATAGGCCTATTAAAATACTCCATTTCTGTGTCAATTTGAGTAAATTCTGTATCAAGGTTGGTTTCTAGAAATTTCCCCCTTTTTAATTTTTTTTTCATTTATTGAGATTTGCTTTGTGTCCTAGAATATGGTCACTTCTGAAGAAAATACCTTGAGCAATTGAGAAAAAATTAATTGAGCTTTGGTTGAGAAAAATACCCTGGATATGATTGTTAGGTCAAGTTGACTATTTTATGGTTTAGTTCTTCTGCATCTTTATTGAGTTTCTTTTTATTTGATTTGTCATTTGGTATAAAAGAGTGGTGTGTTGAAGACGAGTACTGTTTGTTGTTGTCTCTTTCTTCAAGTTTGTTAACTTTTTTAAATGATTCTACAGATCTATCATTTGGAGCTTTGACGGCCTACTGGCAAGAAGCTGTGTGAAATCACAAAGGTACACAGTTCAAGACCACCAGCTGCTTGGAACCTGTACATAGATCAAGAGGTAGTCATTAGAACAAAACAGTGTAAATATGATTTAGGTTTAAATTAGGAAAGATAAGGTTGTATCTTTTCACTATACTAATTTAATTGTAGGGAGTTCTGATGGTCTAGTGAGTAAGTAGTTGCACTGCTAATCCAAAATCCATGCCTTTGCCAGCTTGAATCCACCAGGAGTTTGCCAGAAGAAAGCTGAATAATTGACAAGTTCTGAAAAGTCCTGGGGGTCATCTATGAGCCATTTCTGGAGGGCAATGAGAAAGTGATTTAGTATGTATGTTCAGCAAATAATTTGAAGAGCTGTACTATATGAAGAATTTGGCATCAGGATTGGAGGAAGACTGCTCAACAACCTGCACCATGCAGAGACATGACTTTGCTGAAAGTGAAGAGGATTTGACAAACTTATTAAAAAAATATTAAAGACTATATAGCCTTCAGTTTAGATTACATCTCAACATTAATAAAACCAAAGTCTTCATAACTGCACCAATAGACTTAGCATTAAAGATTTTTTTTAAAAAATAGGTACTAATTTTAGAAATGAGAGCACAGTTGAAATAGCTTTAGAAATTTTTCCAGAATAATCCAGTTTTTAGAGGCAATTCTGAAACATCTTCAAAAGCTAAAATAGCAAAAAGAAATTTCCCTACCTATAATCTCAGCTTTTTAAAAAAGAAAAAAAAAGAGTACTTAACATTAAGTACACATGATCATCTTTATTCTTGATCTCTTCTAAACTTCACATCTCACACTCTGTCAGTGAACGTGGACTCTACTCAATGAGCTAACTTTCCACAATTACCCTGTGAACTTGTAATGGTTTAAAATAATGGCCAATCACCAAATGTGGTTGTTGTTGTGAGGTGCCATTGAGGAGACATGAATTATAGCAAATCTATAAACAACAGATTAAAACTTTGCCCTTTTCTATCCTATCATCACAATCTCTACCACACTTAAATCCAACCTAGCAGTCACTGTGTCCTCTTTTTAACTGACCCTCCACTTTTCGCAGCATGATGTCTCTTTCCAAGGACTGGCCCCTCCTAAAACATTCCCAGTGTATATGAGATGAAATTTTTCTGTCCTTGCTTGCTTCTATGGAGACCCTGCTTTCACTTCCTTGAAGACAGGTGTACTTATTATTTTGATAGTCCATGTGTATTTAGTATTCTTCTCCATGTAAAGAGTGTGATAAATATGAAAAATAACAGCTGCTACACCCAAATAGTCATGGAGAAGTCATGGAATGAACAGTAAGAATAGAAGAAATGACATTATAAATAACCTGATAGTAAATAAAGCTATAAGTGGAAGGTGAGAGAGTCAGCTTATATCAATACCTTTATTAGATTTACAAAGTCAAATACAAATGAGAATCATGCTAAAATTTACAAATGTACAATTGTCTTTATGTTTTCTATTTACATATTCTATAGTTTTAAGAAGTACTTGAAATTCAAGGTTCTAATGTGATGCAAGTGTGGAAAATTTAGAAATTTATATAATTTCTAAAATTAAAACAATGTACTTTATTAATGAGAATTTGTGACACATATAAAAAGCTATTTAGAGCCTCATGAATTTTTTCATAGGTTAGGGTTTTCAAAATTGGGAAGGGTGTACGTCAGGGATGTGTCCTATCTTCATACCTTTTCAACCTGTATGCAGAGCAGATTATCCGAGAGGCGAGGCTCTATGAGGAGAGGCGTGGCATTAGGATTGGTGGACAATCTATCAACAATCTGCATTATGCAGATGACATATTCTTGCTCGCTGAAACTGAGGAGGACCTCATGCACTTACTGCAGAGGGTCAAGGACTGCAGCCTTCAATATGGACTGAGGCTCAATGTTAAGAAGACAAAAATTCTCACCACTGGACCAATCGGTAGCATCAGGATGGATGGCGAAGAGGTTGAGATTGTTCACAGCTTCAGTTTGCTTGGCTCCATGGTCAACACTCTTGGCACCAGTAGCCAGGAAATTAAAAAACGTATTGCGATGGGAAAGTCTGCGGTTAGGAACTTCTCCAAAATACTCAAGAGCAACAATGTCTCTCTGGAGACTAAGGTGTGCCTGACACAGGCCATGGTTTTTGCAGTCACTTGTTATGCATCGGAGAGTTGGACAATGACTAGGGAGGATAGAAAGAGAATTGACGCCTTTCAGCTGTGGTGCTG
>NW_006399762.1:1138324-1149973 GCF_000299155.1 Elephantulus edwardii
ATATAAGATTTTAATAAAATATTAAATACTAATGTGTTGGTTGTTGTTGTTGTTGTGTACCATAGAGTTGGGACCACACTACAGCTGACCCTTTGTCGGGTTTTCACAGGCAGTTAATCACATGGGCAGAGATTGCTCGTCTTTCTTCCACGGAGCAGATGATGGATTTGAATTATTTGTCTTTGGGTTTTCAGCGCAGCTTCTTGCCACTAAGCCATCAGAGCTCCAAAAATATTAAGGTAAAAATAAAATAAAACATGGCTAATACATTTCCCATGTACATAAATAGGAAGATAGAATATTAAGATGTCAAGTCCTCCCAACTTAATCTATATTTTCAAGGTAATACAAATCAATATTTTAGAAATTATCCTGTAGCTTTCAAAAACCTGACTATAAAGTTTATATGAAAAGAGAAAACACTCAGAATCACAAAGGAAACCCTGAATAAGAATAGAGTTCAAGGACTGATAATATTCAATTATAAAATTTGCTATTGAATCATATTGGTCATGAAAATATAGTATTGAGAAAAATAAAAATAGACAAATAGAATAAAATGGAGAGACCAGAAACACAATAAAGTCAACTGAATTTTGACAAAAGGGAAAAGGCAATTAAATGAAGAATTGATAGTCATTTCTACAAATGGTGCTGAAATAACTTGACATCACATGCAGAAAGAAAATTATCTAAGCACAAAGCTTGGACATTTTGAAAGAATTAACTCAAAATACCACAGACTTAAATGTAAGACACAAAATCATGCAGCTTATAGAAGATAACAGAAAACAAAACCTAGTTGACATTGGATTTCCCCATGGCATTTTAGACAAAACCCCAAGAGCATAATGTGTATAACAAAAATATAAGTTAAGCTTTATTAAAACAGAACACTTCTGCTCTGTAAATTATATTGCTAAAAGAATCAAAAGATAATACATAGAAAACGTTTGTGGAACACATGTCTGATAAAGGACTTGTATCACAGATGTACAAAGGACAATTAAAACACAATAATAAAAAAACTAACAACAACATTACAAAACAGGCAAATACTATGAATGAAACCTTCACTTAAAAAGATATAGACTGAAGATAATTGAAAAAAAATCCCTCAACATCATACATCATTGTTGTTGCCTGGCCCAACTGAGTCATCTACAGTCCTATAAACTACCCGATATTGTATCATCCTCACCATGTGAGAGAGTCCATTGCTATAGTCACTAAGTCATTCATTCCACCTTATTTATTAGGGGTCTTCCTCTCTTTCTCTGAACTTTTCTCTTTCTCAGTGTGATTTTTTTTTCCCAAGGACTGATCCCTCTTGACAACATGCCCAAAGTATGTGAGACAAAGTTTCACCATTCTTATCTTTAAGAAGCAACCTAGTTGTAGTTCCTCCAGAATAAAATTGTTTGGTTTTGTGCCAGTTTAGTACTCTGCTTCAACACTACAACTCAAAGGCATCAATTCTTCTTAAGTCATCCTTATTCATTGTCCAACTTTTAATCTAATAAAAAGCAATTGTAAAGGATGCCTCAATGTTTAAACTGACATCACTGCTATTCAGCACTTTGGAGACATACCAACAATTGCTGTTGTTATTGATTGCCATTGAGTCGAGCACGGGTCATAGAGACACTGTGAACAAAAGGCCTGAAGCTATTTGTCATTTATCAAGTTCATAGAGTTTCCAGAGGCATGTTGTTTCAACATGTCTTTTGATTGTTTTGTTGCTGTTCCCATGTGGTGTTGATCGCAGAGCCAAGTATAATGAAATCACTGACCACTTCTATCTTTTCTCCATCTATCACAACGTTTGTTGCCTTTTGATACAGTGGTGAAAATTTTTTTTCTTGATGCTGAGATGTTATCCATATAGAAAATGTAGTCTTTGATCTTCTGCAGCAAATGTTTAAAATTCTCTTCATTTTCAGCAAAGGAAGTTGTGGCATCTGCATAATGCATGTTGTTGATAAATCATTCTAAAATCCTGGTGCCACATTTTTCTTCAGTCTAGCTTATTGACTTATTTGCACAGCATGCAAATTAAATAAGTATGGAGTTACAAACATGATACATGCCCTTTCCTCATTTTAAATTATACCATGGTCCCTTGTTCTGTCCCGACAAATGTATCTTATCACAATTAAGTGTTCTGAAAGTACCATTCTTCCCAAAGTTAACCTTTATTATGATCCTTTGCACAGCCAATAAAACACAGAGGAACATATTTCTAGTATTTTATGCTTTTGACCAATGTCCATCTGACATCAGCAATGATATCTTATTCTATGGTCTCTTCTGAACTCTGAAAATGGCATAGAATACAGAGAGGCAAAAACAAATGGAAGAAATGCGGCAGCAAAAGAGATGAACAGAACATTTCAAAGGGCAGCTCAAAGAGACATTCTTGAGAAGCTGCTGCACTTGGAAAATCAAAATAGAGGAACCACTTGAGACATTTCTCAAGCTGAAATAACTGAAAAACAAATTCAAAGCCTCAAGTTGAAGGACTACATGAGTAAAATTTTGGATAATATAGAAACCATCACAGGAAGATGAGAAAGTGTACAGTCACTGTACCAAAAGGGATTGGTTGACACAACCATTTCAGGAAGTAGCATATAATCTTTTCAATCACTTCCTATTAATCTGAGTGCTGGACAATGAATAAGGATAACAGAAGAAGAGTTGATGCCTTTGAGCTGTGGTATTTGAGGAGAGCACTGAATATCCCATTGACTGTCAAAAGAACAAACCAATATGTCTTGGAGAGGGTGCAGCCAGAGTGCCCTTAGGAGGCAAGAATGATGAAGCTTCACCTCAAATACTTTGGGTATGTTACTAGAGGTGCTATTCCTTGGAAAGGGAATGATGCTGGGAAGGATGGAGGGTCAGCGAAGGAGAGGAAGACTCTCAACCATGTGAACTGATGTGATGACTGCTGAAATGGTCTCTTGTGTGTCAGGAAGAGTGAGGATGGCACAAGATAGAATACAGTTCAGATCTTTTGTTCATAGAGTCACTATGAGTTGTGGTCAACTCAACAGCACCTAACAACAACAACAATGGCAATAAAGAAAGAAGTTCAAGCTGTTGAAGGGAAAATAATAAGTCCCTAGGAATTTTATAAGAAACATAATGGCAACTATAAACAGACTTCACCTGATGGTCTACACAGGAATCAGATTGATTACATCTGCAGAAGAAATAGCAACAGAAGCTGAAAACTAGGCCATGTGCTGATTGTGGAACAGACCATCAACTACTTATACACAAGTTCAAATTGAAGCTAAAGAAAATCAAATAAAATCCACAAACACAAATAAAATCAAATCAAATAAAATCCACAAACACAAATAAAATCCACAAATTTGACCTCCAGTATGTCCCTCCGGAATTTAAAGATCATCTCAGGACAGGTTGGAGTTCTTGAACACTAATGAATGAAGACCAGATGATCTGGGGAGGATATCAAGAATATCATCCATGAAGAATACAAAAAGTCATTACAAAAGCAAAGGAAGAAAAAGACCAAGATGGATGTCAGAGGAGACTCTGTATATTGCACTGGAGCACTGAGAAGCCAAAGCAAAGGGAAGAAATAAAGAGGTTAAAGAGCTGAATGGGTGATTTCTAAGAACAGCTCAAATCAGAAAATCAAAAAAGGACGAACTCCTTCAATATTACTGAAAAAACTGAAGAACACGAAAAAGCCTTGAGTTGCAATACTTAAGGATGGTTAGGGAAGAAGGTTGAATAACCCAGGAAACATAAAAACAAAACGGAAGTACACAGAGTCACCAGGCCGAAATGTGCAAGGAGTTGGAGTCAGAAAACCAAAAGGGTCGAACTCGCTCAGCATTGCTGAAGCTCAAGAAACTGAAGAACAAATTCAAACCTTGAGTTGCTATAATCAAGGGTGCTTTAGGCAGAATATTAAATGATCCAGGAGGTATCAAAAGAAGATGGAAAGAATATACTGAGTCATTGTATCGGAAGGAATTGGCAGACACAGAAGAATTTAATGAAACAACATATGAGCAAGAGCCTATGTGATAAAGGAAGAAGTTCAAGCTGCTTTGAAGGAAATAGCAAAAAATAAGGCCCCAGGAATAGATGATATACCAATTGAAGTATTTCAGCTAACAGATGCTGCCCTGGACGTGATCACCAAGTTATGCCAAGAAATCTGGAAAACAACCACTTGGCCAACTGACTGGAAGAGATCTATATTTGTTCCCATTCCAAAGAAGGGTTATCCAACTGAGTGTAGAAACTACAGAACAATATCATTCATTTCACATGCAAGCAAGATTCTACTGAAGATTATCCAAAAATGACTAGAACAGCACATCAGTAGAGAACTGCGAGAAGTCCAGGCTGGGTTTAGGAGGGGTCGTGGTACTAGGGATATTGTAGCTAATGTTAGATGGATCTTGGTAGAAAGCAGGGAGTACCAGAGGAATGTCTATCTGTGTTTCATTGATTATGCAAAGGCACTTGACTGTGTGGATCGAAACAAACTGAGGCTGACTCTGAGAAAAATGGGAATCCCAGAACACTTGATCATGCCAAGGAAACACTGCATGGTTCAAAATTGGGAAGGGTGTATGCCAGGGATGTGTCCTGTATCCATATCTTCTCAACCTGTTTGCAGAACAGATCATCCGGGAGGCTGGACTCCATGAGGAGAAATGTGGCATCAGGATTGGTGGAAGATGCATAAACAATCTGTGTTATGAAGATGACACAACCCTGCTTGCTGAAACTGAGGAGGACCTGAAGCTTTTGCTGCTGAGGGTCGAGGACTGCAGCCTACAATATGGATTGAGGCTCAATGTCTCTTAAGAAGACAAAGATTCTCACCACTGGACCAATTGGAAGCATCATCAGGCTGGATGGTAAAGAGATTGAGATTGTTCACAGCTTTAGTCTCCTTGGCTCCACAATCTACCCTCTTGGCACCAGTAGCCAGGAAATGAAAAGACGTATTGCCATGGGAAAGTCTGCTGTTAGGGACCTCTCTAAAGTACTCAAGAGCAATGGTATGTCTCTGGAGACAAAGGTGTGTCTGGTACAGGCCATGGTCTTTGCAATCATTGTTATGCATCAGAGAGCTGGACAATGACCAAGGAGGATAAAAGGAAAATTGATGCTTTTGAGCTTTGGTGTTGGAGAAGAGTGCTAAAGGTGCTATGGACTGCTAGAGAACAAACAAATTCATCCTGGAGAGGGTTAAACTGGGCTACTCCTTGGAGGCAAGGATTCTGAGGCTTCGTCTGACATACTTTGGTCATGTTGTAAGGAGAGACCAGTCCTTGGAGAGGAACATCATGCTTGGGAGGGTAGAGGGCAGGCGCAGGAGGGGAAGGCCCTCTGGGAGATGGATTGATTTGGTGACCGGGGCAATCGGGATGAGTGTGACGGAGGCAATTAGATTGGCACAGGACAGAGCAGAGTTTAGAGCTGTTGTACATAGAGTTGCTATGAGTCACAAGCGACTTGACAGCACATAACAACAACAACAACAAAGAAAAAAATGTCAGAAAGAATTGGCTAACAAGAATTTAATGAAACAAGGACATGATCAAGAGGCGGGTGATGAAGGAGAGAGTTCAAGCTGCTCTGAAGGATTTGGCAAAAATCTAGACCCCAGCAATTGATGGAATACTAATTGATATATTTCAGCAAACAGATGCTAGCCTTGACATGCTCACAAGTTTATGCCAAGAAATCTGGAGGACAACTACTTGGCAAACAGACTAGAAGATATTAATGTTAAAAAAAAAAAAAGTGACCCAACAGCGTGTTGAGATTATCAAACAATATCACTAATTTCACATGCAAGCATAATCGCATAATCCTGCAGAAGATTATCAGAAAAAGACTGGAACAGTATATCAGCACAGTACTGCCATATGTACAAGCTGGTTTTAGAAAGGCCTTGGCACTAGGGTAATCATAGCCAACGATAGATGGATCTTGGCCAAAAGCAGAGAATAGCAGAAAAATATCTGTGTTTCACTGACTATGCAAAGACATTTGACTGTGTAAATCACAACAAATTGTGGCTAATCTTGACAAGAATGGGGATCCCAGAACACTTAATTAATCACATGAGAAACCTGTACTTGGACCAGGAAGCATTAATTAGGACAGAGAAGGGAAATACTGCATAGCTCAGGATGAGAAAAGCTGTGCATAAGGTCTACATCCTATTTCCATGCCTTTCAATCTATATGCAAAACAGATAAGGCAGGAGGTTGAGCTTTATGAGCAGGAATGTGGCATCAAGATTTGAGGAAGACTCACCAACATCCTGCATTAAGTAAATGACATAACCTTGTTTGCTGAAACTGAAGAGGACATGAGGCGTTTACTACAGAAGGTTAAGGATTGTAGTATTCAATGTAGATTGAAGCTTAACATCAACAAAACAAAGATTCTCACCACTCACCAATTAGAAGCTTCATGATCGACAGAGAAGAGATTGAGACTGTTAACATCTTCAGCTTGCTTATTTTCATAATCAACACTTTCTGGCAGTAGCAGTCAGGAAATCAAAATACAAATCGCATTGGAAAAGTCTGTTGTCAAGGACCCCTCCAGAGGAATGATGTCAGTCTGGAGACTAAGGTGTTCATGATATAGGCCATGGTCTTCGCAATTATTTCTTATGTGTCAGAGGGCTGAACAATAACTACAGATGATAGTGGAAGGCTCAATGTTTCTGTCAGTTCGCCTGCAACTTAACAGCAACACCCTGATGGGGGTAAGCACGATGGAGATATACCACTCTGGGAGAGGATCGGAGAGTCAATCCAGTTCAATTTTATTGGGAACTGCAGTGCATTTGTATACAAGCATGTAAATAGGAAGACAGGATAGGGTGGGCTTACAGATGAGGGACATGCAGATTGGTTAGGAGAACCTCAGCCTGGGGACCACTCCCAGCTCAACAGACGCAGCAGCCAACTTTCCAGGTGCCAAGCTTTCTCAAGCACGTACAGCCAAACACAGGGGCGCTTTCTCTACCCTGTATTAAAGACTGTTGGGAGGCTTGCACTTATCCAGAGCTTAGGCGATCTGTCCTGGTCAGAGTCCCAGAACTTCCCTTCCTCCCAATATTTCACAACATCTCCTTCCTTTTTCTTTTAAATAAATTCAAAGAGGGGAAAAATCGTTGTAGAGCCTCTGGTGTTTCTTGGGAGGAGGACGAGTCAATGATGTTAAGGGTAGAAAGATTATTCAGTGCAGCTGCTTGGACATGCTGTCTTGTGAAGAGGTCTACAGCCGCTCTTGTAATGACAATTGGGGAGATAATAAAAAAGTTTAAATTGCCATAATTTGACTTGCAGATTAGATTGGGAAATGAACATAGGATAGCAAAGAGAGTTGCGTACACATAGAAAATGTGAGTGACGAAACAAAAGCTTAAAAGACCTGATTAGCTTCTGCTTCTGTGGCACTATTGATGGTCAAAGCAGGAATATGCAGTGTTATAAACAGAGGACCACTGGGTTTATCATTCCCAGGGTTAAGGTCAAGAGCCTGTTGGTTGAGTGTCTTCAGCATGCCCCAGGTCACAGGTGTCTGTGGCGTCTGGGATTTCTACTTTCTTTTCCTCTGTCTCATCATCTTGTCATGGACGCTCAATTGACACATCTTCTTGGTAGGTGGGTTGGAATTGGACATGATGAGCAATAACCCACACAAGATGTTGTCTGTTCTGTGGGAAAATATAAGCAAAACCTCTCCCAACAGTTAGTAAAGTATCCCTTTCCATACTTGATGTAATGGATCCTTCCACGTGACCCATATCGGTGGCTCACTGGGAGGTGTATCTGATCACCACTGAACACATATGGGAGGTTTTGAAATAACTGCCCTCATCATATCTTTCCAATCTTGAGGGGTGTTTAAATTAAGGCTTACTGAATTAAACTGTGCCTTGTCCCACAGAGACTGAGCTCCATCATCGCTAACAGCTGTCCTAACTTCTTTTAACTCTCTCCCAGCACATGGATATCACTGTAAAGATGTTCAGGTGTGGAATATACACCAACAAGAAACACATGTGCCTCAGAACTAGCGAAACACTGATCACACAAGACCTTGTGTAAAGGGTACTCAGGTGTTGGGCGCATGCCAACAGAGCACACAAATACCTCAGAGTTCCACACAGTGTCTCACTGATCACACACCACCTCTCTTCCCTCCAGTAACTTTTTGATATGATGGCATAGGCCATAAATCACTTCTGTGATGTCTTTCACCTCACAATATTACTGCTTCCTTTGGCTGACTTCTATCTCACATTTGTTATTGTTGTGTACCCTAGGTCAGAACCAAACCATAGCTGACCCTCCAGCAGGTTTTTAGAAGCTGTTAATTTCAGGGGAGGAGGTTGTTCCTGATTCTTCCATAGAGCAGCTGGTGGCCTTGAACTACATGTTTTAGGGATTGAAGCTAAGCTTCTTACACCTAGGTGACCAGAGTATCCTGTGTATCAGGCAGTCCTGAGAAAAGATTCTGGCCTCTGAGCTTCTGCTCCAGGACTGTCTTATGTCATAGTGACTCTGCTTTTCCTTTTGCACCACCTGGCTGTATGTTTCCTTTAGATCTGGATCAGAATGTCCCATTTGGTCTAGGCTGGCTCATTTTCAACAAATCTGATGGGATCCTGGGAGAATGGGGATACCTGAGAGGGAGGCAAAATGGTGGTCTCAGCTTCCTGTCATGTGTGATGCACTGGGGTTCCTGATGCGAATTTGAGGTGCAAAAGGTGAAACCAGAGTCTGATTTTGTGTGGAGCTCTGCATTTCCCATGCAGAGCTCAGATAACTATCCTAACTTTAAATAAGTAGATGTTTGAAAAAGAAATAAAAACATCCATCATCCCCAACATTACACTGAAATATAAAATAATCCAAGACACTGAAAAATTATGAAACCAATCCCCATTTCCTGAGGCAAGAGCTTCAGACTTTGACAAGACTGAATGAATGAGCAGAGGAGCAAGATCTAAGTCAACATACAAGAAGTAAAATTTTCAAAATACTGAGAACATGTTTCTAATATAGTCTGAGAATATGTCAAAAATGTACTTAATTCAATAGCAAAGGAACTGATAATATGTAAAACTGGTCCATAGCATTTGAAGAAATGAATATTTGCATTTTGGGGTGTCGGGGAAGCAAGCCTGCCAGTAGAGATAGACTCAAAAATAGTGGACATACTAAAGACAAAGAGGACTGATCTTTGGCGATATCCTCTCTAATTCAGAGAAATATACCATGTAACACTACGTAATATATAATTTCACAGTGTCTAAGCCTTCAGTATTGACTGAGGCTCAGTGTCAAGAAGACAAAGATTCTTACCACTGGACCAATTGGTAGCATCAGGATGGATGGCGAAGAGATTGAGATTGTTCACAGCTTCAGTTTGCTTGGCTCCACGGTCAACACTCTTGGCACCAGCAGTCAGGAAATCAAAAAATGTATTATGATGGGAAAGTCTGCTGTTAGGGACCTCTCTAAAGTACTCAAGAGCAACGGTGTCTTTCTGGACACTAAGATGCGCCTGATAACAGGCCATGGTCATCACTTGTTATGCATCAGAGAGTTGGACAATGACTAGGCAGGACAGAAGGAGAATTGATGCCTTTGAGCTGTGGTGCTGGAGAAGAGTATTGAATGTATCCTGGACTGCCAAGAAAACAAACAGATTCATCCTGGAGAGGGTTAAACCAGGCTACTCCTTGGAGGCAAAGATTCTGCGGCTTCGTCTGACACACTTTGGACATGTTGTAAGGAGAGACAGGTCCTTGGAGAGGGACATCAAGCTTGGGAGGGTGGAGGGACAGCACAGGAGGGGAAGACCTCTATGAGGTGGATTGATTCAGTGACTGGGGTAATTGGGATGGGTGTGTCAGAAGCAATGCGATTGGCACGGGACACAGCAGAGTTTAGGGCTGTTGTACATAGGGTCGTTATGAGTTGCAAACTACTCGATTGCGCATAACAACAACAACAAGCTTTAATGAAATAGTAAATAAAAGAATGGTAAAAGTACATTCAATCCTTCACGAGGCTTGGGAACTGAAGTCTCTCTACACTCTGGAAGCCAGTCGGCTAAGCGGGTAGGATGGCTGGTGTCTCCATGGCGGCTCCTCTTGGTGGCAGTCAGGCAAGGTTAGTTTCTGGGGTCTTTCGCGTTGTGTGTTACTGTCCCTTTTGGCCTTCAAAGGCTGATAGGTGGTCCTGACCCTTAGAGTAAGGTTGAGTAAGGGTGGGGTCGAGCCTGCGAGCCTGCTTCAGGCTCTAGCTTAAAATCCTATCGTTTGATTGTTTTTGATGAAACATCCTTCTAGGTCCTGTAACCCTAGTATGTCCACTTGCTGTTCAGAGGTAACTCATGGTTGCTGTGAAGCCAAACACTGTGACACTGATGAGTCAAATGTGAAAACGGTTACCCATGGTGGACAGTGTTTGGTGAAGCTCCCCGATTAAAACAATCTTGCAAGAAGGAGTGGCATCCATTTCCACAATACCTTCCTCTGGAAACCCTATGAACCTGGAGAAAGGACACAAGTTATAGAGGTGGTGTCCAGAACTTTTGTTCATAGGGTCGCTCTGAGTCACCTTCGACTTGATGGCACTTAACAAGAAACAACAAGTACATTCTTCTGTTTTCATTTTTGTTTGCCTTTGAGTTGAGCACGACTCATAGCGATCCTATGAACAAAAGGCCTGAAGCCCCTCTACAACTATTAACATTTATCAAAGTTCATTGATTTTACAAAGGCATGTTATTTAGAAAGTGGATGCCACTCCTGCTCCCAAACATGTCATAGTATGTTACTGTTATGCCACTGTCACATGCGATGTATAGTGACCCTATGTACAGCAGATCTGAATCCTGCTCTGTCCTGAGCCAGTCTTACTAATTCCAACACACCAGCCCCCATGACCCCAGTTACCGTATCAATCCATCTCATGCAGGTCTCCCTCTCCTGCACTGTCTGTTCACCCTTCCAAGAATGATATCCTTCTCCAAGGATGGATTTCTCCTGGCCACGTGCCCAAAGTAAGTGAGGTGGAGCTTCAAAATCCTAGCCTCCAAGGAAGGACTTGGTTTCACCCTCTCCAAGACACACCTATTTGTTCTCTTGGCAGTCCATGGTATGTTCAAGACTCTTCTACAGTACCACACCTAGAAGGCGTCTATTCTTTTGTCATCCTTAGTCATTGTGTAACTCTCTGGAGCATAGCAAGTAATTGAGAAGACCATGACTTGGATTAGGTACACCTTTGCATCTAGATTGGCATCATTGCTCTTCTAGCACTTTGGAGAGGTCAATGACAGCAGATTTTCCCAGTGCAATTCATAGAGAATTAAATAATCCTTGTGAGGGAAAATTAAGTAACGCCTCCATATGTCATTTAAAGAGTATGTCACTTTTAGACTATTCTCTAAAAGTATTATATTTTAGGGCATTATTTTTATCGTAGGAGTATGCAATGAGGGTTGTAGAGTGGATTATATTTGGGGCTAGGGGGTGGGGTTTGGGGAGGTGCGGGAGTGGGGATTGTGTACCAATGAGGGAGTTTTTCTTTTGCTTTTCAAGGAGAG